>NC_052358.1:24073396-24373396 GCF_009727055.1 Benincasa hispida
ATACGATAGAGCTTCATTGTCTAAACGATCGCACACCCGCGTCTAAACGATCACATGCCTTTCTCTAAACGATCGCTTAGCTTTCCTAAACGATCGCCTAGCGTGCCGCGTTTCCTAAACGATCGTTTACCTATTACTAGACGATCGCTTAGTAAAACCTTCACGATTGTGTAGCTTTATCTAAACAATAAGCATTCCCGCTATACGATAGCATTCTCTCCCACTTGCTTATCGTCTACACGATCAATCCGTTCCTTTAACCTCCGCCAAATTCACCAAAGACCACACTTTGGATTCTCACGCCGAGAATACCAAGGGCTCCAAGTGGTGGTGTCGTCCCGCTTTTGCTTGTTCGTGCTTGTTTGTGTTGCTGCCGTTCATGTAGACGATCGTTCTGCCGTAGCCGACTGTTTTGCTGGGCGATAGAGAACGTAGAGGTTCTTCCACTGCGTTGAGTTCAAGATTGAAGAGAGTCTTCAACTGATATGTGAACTCAATCCCTTGTATTTTATTTCTCAAAGCATGCCGTTAATTAGTGTAATTTGCATAACTGTTTGTTAGAATGTGTATGTTGTTTTTCGGTCACAATGAAACCGGAAAGATCTGAACGCGCTCATGGATGCTCCCTTAAGTTTTGATATTCCAATTTCATTGTTGCAACGAATTGCATATACATTTTTGGCAGGTGCATATATGCTTTGTTTAATCGTTAAATTGTTATGGATGTGCGGATTAATGGAGTTTTCTGGGATGTTAGCCTCGGTTTGATTTAATTCTTTTACATTTTCGGTTGATTGTAAAGGCCTCTGCATTTTTGGGTATTATTAATTGTTATCGAGTTTGTAATTCAAAGTCAGTTTGAGTCTTGAGTCGTTCGTGAAGAAGATCAGAGCAAGGGTTGCAGTTCTTCGAAGAAGGAGATGATTAAGGGTTGAACGGGTTGTGTAGACGATCAATGGTAGTTGTTAGGTTCAGTTCCAAGAGTTGGTTTTGCCTAATGGTTGAGAATGTCTCATCCCAGCGAAAGGGCATCTGATCACCCCATCGGTGACATTTTTCCTGCCTCACTAAGGCATCATTGCAAAATAGAAGTCTTTTACTTAGGATACTTGAAACTGTTTTACAAAATTAATTGGTTAAACGTGGTTTAGCAAAATCTAATAAAATTTTATTCATATTTTCAGCAACAAGTTTTCAAAATGGCAACAACCACGTTAGCTTTGCTTAGTGTCGAAAAATTAACTGGCGATAACTTTTCGACATGGAAACACATGATCACGACGATTCTTATCATCGAGGATCTCATGTTCGCCCTTACGGAGGCCTGTGCTTCTATTCCAGCTTCAAATGCCGCTCGAAATGTTCGATAGGCATACGAGCGATGGACACAGGCGAATGAGAAGGCCCGAGCCTACATCTTGGCAAGTCTTTCTGAAGTCTTGGACAAGAAACATGAGCCCATGGTCTCAGTGTGTGAGATCATGGAGTCATTGTGGGGGATGTTTGGATAACCGTCTGAATAGCTTAAGCACGAGGCTCTTAAGTATATATTCAACTCCAAAATGGAAGAAGGTACCTTTGTTCGTGAACATGTGCTTAACATGATGGTCCACTTCAATGTGGCGAAGTTGAATGGGTCTACCATCGATGAGGGCAGCCAGGTTAGCTTAATCCTGCATTATTTGTCCGAGAGCTTCCTGCACTTTGTTAGTAATGTGATTCTTAACAAAGTGAAATATAACCTTACAACTCTCCTAAAGAGTTGCAGACTTACCAATCTTTACTAAAAAGTAAGGAGAGGAAGAAAGGTGAGCCAAATGTTGCTTCATCCTCCAGGACGTTCCATAGAGGTTCGACCTCAGGAACGAAGTCTTTACCTTCTACTTTTAACTCTTCAAAGGGGAAGAAGAAGAAGGGTGGTAAGGAAAAAGGGAAGGCGTCTGCTAACCCGTCGCCTATCGCCCCAAGAAGGCATCCACCACCGATTAAAAAGGGAAAGTATTTCCACTGCAACCAAGATGGACACTGGAAGAGGAACTGTCCTTGCTGGCTGAAGAAAAGGAAGGTCACCAAGGCAGATAAAGGTAAATATGATTTACTTGTATTTGAAACTTGTTTAGTGGAGAATGGTGATTCTGCCTGGAAAATTGATTCGGGCACCATTAATCACGTTTGTTCTTCTTTTCAGGAGATTAGGTCCTGATGAAAGCTGAAGGCTGGTGAGATGACGATGCGAATCAGTACCGAGCACGTCGTCTCAGTTGTGGCAGTGGGAGGGCTCTAGTTAGCTTTACAGAATAGGTTTCTAGTTTTGAATGATGTATATATTGTTCCCGAACTTAAGAGGAACCTCATTTTGTAAAGTGTTTGTTACAATTTAAATACACTGTTTCTTTCAATGTGGATAAAGCGTTTATCATAAAGATGGTGTTACTATTTATACAACAAATCTGGAAAGTAATTTATATGTGCTAAGGCCGTTAGCCATTAATTCCCTCCATAACACAAATTTTTTTAAAACTGTCGTAACTTAAACAAAACGTCGACGTATTTCTCCAAAAGAAAATGCCTATCTTTGGCATATTCGTTTAGGGTACATCAATCTTAATAGGATTGAGAGATTGGTGAAGAATGGATTTCTATGTGAGTTAGAAAAAATTCTTTACCGGTGTGCGAATCTTGCCTTAAGGGTAAGATGACTAAATGACCTTTTACTAGAAAAGGTTATAGAGCCAAAGTGCCTCTTGAGTTAGTACATTCTGACCTTTGTGATCCTATGAATATGCGAGCCCGAGGTGGCTATGAGTATTTTATCAGTTTTACTGATGATTACTCTAGGTATGGATATATTTATCTTATGCAACGGAAGTATGAATCATTTGAAAAGTTCAAAGAGTTCAAGGCTGAAGTTGAAAACGCATTGGATAGATAAATTAAAACACTTCGATCAAATCGAGGTGAAGAGTTTTTGGACTCGGAATTCTAGGATTATTTGATAAAACATGGAATTGTTTTCCAACTCTCAGTGCCAGGTACACCTCAGCAAAATGGTGTAGCGGAGAGGAGAAATAGAACCTTGTTGGACATGGTTCGTTCGATGATGAGTTACGCTTCCTTACCGGACTTGTTTTCGGGTTTCGAAAGTGAAGACTGCAGTTTACAATTAAGACAAAAGCTCTTTGCTAGTTTCTTTTGAATTGTCAACTTTTTCAATAGCTATATGGTTGTTGTCGACTCTAGCTATGTTGACAACAATGACATGCAACAACTTTTAATACTTCCTCAGGATGATTATCGAGGAATTTTTTTGTGAAGAAAGTCTGCCAAAGTTACTGGTCTTTAAAGTGTTGGGGTTGATGTCCTAAAGTCTCGTGTCCTGTAGTTTGTAAACAGTATATACGAACACCTGTGATTGTTAATATTATGATATTTACTTCACATCTTGTTTTTGCTCATTTACTTGTTTTCATTGTTTTACCACAAACCAATAAACATAAAATCCCTAGTTATCTGTATGTGACTCAAACATGTGATGTGGTGACATACAAGTGGATCATGTCTTGAGTGATAACCAAAATGGTCTGTAGTATATGGATATAGGAGGGAAACCTTATCCTGGTAATGCTACGGATGCGGCCCATTTTGTGGAATGGTCACAAGTGTTGTGACTTGCCACAGATGATCTGATCCTGATCATTCATGTTGGGGACATGCGAGCGAGGGCGTCCTATACAAAGAGTTTGTATAAAACCTGACCACGAAGTGTTAATGTCTCGTTATATAACACCGTTCATGATAGAGGCTTCACTTCACTAAGATGACCATAGGTAACATGACCTCAATCCTGAGTGAGTTGGGAACTCCTGCCATTGAGAGCGGTTTTTTGATTTGTATGGGTGCGAGTGGCCAAGTCGTTGATTCAAACCTACCATTTTGGGGATACGTCTGATTTGAGAGCTGGGAACTCAACTACACAAGATGGAATTCACTCATTCACCGAGGCGGGGGTAAGTAGATAGATGGCTCCCTTAATGGCTGATTTTGGAACTTGAACGATGTGGCGCCACACACATTCTCTTGGCCCGAGAGGTGTTCACACATAGTTGAACTATGTTGTATTGTTCATTAGAGGAATCAGTGGTACTTAAGGAGTGAGATGTAACTACAGGGGCAAAACGGTAAATTAGTCCAACTGTACTTACGAGCATCTGTGAAGGGTCATCGTACTCATGATTGGTTATATCCAATGGACACAGAAATATATTTGTGATAAGAAGAGTTCTGCTGTTGTTCTTTAGTGGAATCACTGACAGTTAACGGATGGTGAATCTTGTGGCTAAAGAGTTTAGTTAGCTATTCACGTACCGTTGGAGCTTCGAGCCACAGGTCCATTAGGTCACTTGGGTAGCTTGGATAAAGTTGAAAACCAGTGTTTGGGTTAATTTGAAATGTTCAAATTGACAAGAGGAAGTATAATTATATATGATATAATTGGACTGGTTAATTATATATGATATAATTGGCTAAATGTATGAGATACATTATTTTGGTGGAATTTAGATATAAATATGGTTTATATCAAGTATAGGAAAAATACTATAGTAGATATATGATATCAAACTATAGAATATAAATATAATATGATTATATTTATTAAATAAATTAATTGATTAATTATTTAATAATTAACCAATTTCACGTTTGAACATAGGAATGTAGGCAGGAGGGTTAAAGTAACCGACGGGATAGAAAGTTGAAAATTGTTTTCAATTGAGATAATATTTCATTCGTGCAATCGAAATCCCGCGCCCAAAAGAAACCGTGAACGATTGATCGCCGAGAGCCTATACGATAGATTCTCAGTCGTCTAAACGATCGTCTAGTTCACGCGTTCCCTAAACGATCGTATACCAGTTTTCTAAACGATCGTCCAATTTTTCCTAAACGATCGTGTAGTTTCACTATAGATAAGCGTCCCTGCTATATGATAGCAAATTTCTTCTCGTGCGTGCTTGTCGTCTACACGATTTTCTCTCCTCCGTCTTCTACCAAACTCACCAGAGCTCACTCTCTGGGTTTTTGACGCCGAGGATACCTGGGTCTCCCTAGTGGTGGTGTTGTCCCCAAATCCTTATTCGTGTACGTTTGGATCGTGCAGTAACAGACGACAGACTCGCCGGGTGCTGGTAGATCGGTGGAGTTTTCCGCTGCTGTGGGTTCATATATAATCGAAGATTATCTTCCTTTGGTATGAACCCCTTCTCTATGCTTTATCGTATTCTGAGCATGCTGTTGTTGAGTTTAATATGCATAACTATCAGTATAGAATGTATATTGTTTATATTCCGGTCACTGTAAAATTGGAGCGATTTAAACCCGCTCATGGAACTCTCAATTTGAGATCCTTCACAGAGTTGGGGAAAGTTTTTCTTTAGCAGGCTTATACTTCCATGCCATCTTTTTCTCTTTCTTTTTATGAGTCTTGTTCCTCTTTTATAACTTTGATAAGAGTGCAACTCCCTTTAGGCAGAATTTGATTGTCTTTTTTTTGACGAGTCACAACTATCCACCCTTCATCCTCCTCTTCGATTGGTTCTTTCTTCTCCTGGGAGTCTTTCATTGAGATTTTCTACGGGAATCAAACAGTTATTGGCTTGAAGGCCCCAAACTAGATCAAGTTTTCCCTTTGATCATAAAATGGTGTTGGAACACTTGAAGTCGACGCTACTGCAACATGATTTATTTAAGCTACTTCATCAAGATCCAACTCAATCTTCTTTCCATGAGTCAACTTCAGAATTAGCTCCTTTAGCACGAAGCACTTTCCCACTAGGTGGCTAATGACCCAATGATACTTGCAGTAGTTAGGATCGTCTATTTTTCCTGCTTGTTCCGGTCGCTTGCATTCTAGAAATTGAATAAGTTGTTTCTTTAATAATTGCTCCAATATGTCGGCAACATCATAATCAGGGAATGGATAAACCTTGTCCTGTCTTTCTTTAAGAGTTGAGCAATGTTTCTTATTGCCCTCATGGTTTCTTTCAAATATTGTTTCTATTTCTTTGGAGGAAAAATTTGTTGGATTTTATGTCCTAAAACTCATAGTTTGTAAATTAATAAACATATTCTGTTTTGTTTTTTTTGATAAAGTTGTTATTGAAATTATATTCTTGAATCCAATAAACTAAGGTCCTGGGGCTATTTAATGTAGTTTGAACTTTATGTAGTGACATAAATATGGATCAAGTTCAAATATATAGCCAAAATGGTCTATAGTATATGAATAAGGTTGGGCGTCTTATTTTGGGGACACTATGGATGTGGTCCACTTTGTAGTTAGTACAAACGATATGATCCTGAATCGTTCATATAGAGATATGTGAAGGGGGCATCCTATGCAATGAGTTTGCATAAGACTGAACCACAAAATAGTCACATTTTATGTTCTAAATGCCGTTTTATGTATAAAATTGACTATTTCGTTAATTGATGACCTAGGTAACTTAATCTTAATCTTGAGCTAACTATGAACTCCTGTTCACTCGGAATTATCCTTAGATCTGCATAGGTGAGGGCAGCTCATCATCGCGGCCCAATAAGCCTCCCATTTCAGGGGTAAGATCGAGTGGATAGCTGGGAACATAGGGTGTAAGACGGAATTCACTCCTACCCGTTATAGGGATAGTAGATAGGTATTTCCCTTTAGTACTGAATCCAAGTCTTGAACAAGGGGCCCCACCCTCTCCTTGGCCCGAGAAGAATTCGGTTTATAGGTTGGACCTTAAACCAATTGTTCATTAGAGGGTCGGTGGAACTTAAGGAACAAGATGTAGTCTTGGGCGTAAAACGGTTTTTATGACCCAGCCGAGATTACAAACAACCTGTGAATGATTAGCTTATTAATCATGGTTATATCAAATGGACACAAACATATCTATAGTGAGGGGAGTGCAACTACGGGACTATAGTGGAATGACCTATTAGTTAACGAATGTTGATTAGCTCTGTCTAAAGAGTTTATCCAACTAATCTCGGATTGTTGGAGCCCATGATTTATAGATCCATTAGGTTCCCCTACTAGCTCATATGGAATCAACTTAGAATAGTATGATAGAATAATTCGAATTCTTGAATTAGGTGAAGAGAGAGAAACCGACAAGTATATGTGATATAGTGGTCGAGTTTTTCAGTTTAGAGATACAGCTTTAATATTTAAATGTGATATAAATATCAAATACGTTCATATTCGGAAGCTTGAAAATAATGGAAAAAGTCAAAGAGTTGACTTTTGACTTTGAAAAGTCAAACTTTTCCGACTTTATATTCAAATGTGATTTGAACTTCGAGAAAATGAATGTGGATTCATGCTCGGGAGGTCAAAATTAGTCAATATGGAAAAAATCATAAAAAGTCAAAATGTTGAATTTTTGGTCAAAGTTTGACTTTGATCAAATGACTATTTTGCCTTTTGACTATAGTTAGTGGGAAAATCCAAACTTTTGTTGGATAATTCCACTAAAAAAATAGTGGGCTAGGTGTTGGCTTATAATGGAGACATTAAGCCCACTAGGATAATGAATTATAGGTGTTGGGTTTTTATGGATTTGTTTCATGCAATTGTTGCATGTTTTTTTTCTATAAATTGGGCTTTCATTTTGAATGAAAAACTTTTGACATTTTGCAAAATTGTTTTCTAAAATTTGGGCTGAAAAAAGGAAAACCCAAAAACCAAAAAGGAAAATCCATTTCTTTTTCCATCTCTTTCTCTCTCTCATTTTCTTCATCGATTGGGTCCCATAATCCGATTCTGAGTCCAGAGGATAGTAGGTCAACTCTAGTCGTGGTTCGAAAGAGTTCGGGTTGAGATTCAGCGAGCAAAAGTGGTTTTTGGGAGCTTCAAAGGTAAGTTAATTTACTGTTTTTCCCTTCAAAATGCATGCTAATTTCCTTTAAATTAAAAGCAACTAGAGTGTAATTAGGTCCTAATTCTGCTACGTATGTCTCGTGTTCCATCAAAATTTAGCGAGGTCGTATTGATGACCATAGATTCTGTTATGGCACTATTCACAATCTTTTTAGTACCTTTGATTTCATTCTTTTCTTTTCTTCCTTCAAGGACTAGGAAATCTTTTGTTCCCCTATTGGTAATGCTCAGCTCCATGTCATGAGCTCGTGTTGCCAACTCTTTAAATGTACGAGGTTTTATCCCTTGTAGGTTGTAAAGAAGCTCCCAATGCATGCCTTGGGTGCACATCTCTGATAACGAGTAAAAATGCACATTATCATAGTGCTAAGTTCTTAAATAATATTGGATTGCGTTGATGAAATATGTTAATTTGCGTCCATTAAACATCAATTTCATAATATTGCGGTCGAATGCATTCAACACATTAGAACAGTTGATTTTTGTATTTTTGTGCAGAATATGCGTTGACGCAATACAAGAATTGCGATCATAGGAAATCTTTGGTCGAACGCAACTTCACTGCAAGGCTTTGCGATGACTGTGTTCGCAAACATTCGTTCGGGAAGGATCATCGCAACTTGGTCAGCACAACATGGTGAGCACATCTGGGTGAAAGTCTAATCAATCGCGATGGGATAGAAAGCTGATGACAGTCGAATCCGAATTAAGTTGACAGTCGATAACGGTCACAAAGTACATTCAGCTTTTCGGTGACAATTATTCGGCTCATTAGTCAGGAATTAAAGCTGTCCCACCTGTACAACCATGAGAGAGAAGCCGCCTTTCACAATGGATGCTCTATAAATACTAAGGGCATTCTTCAGAGAAGGGGTTGACGAATTAACGAGTTCAACTATTCTTTGTTCCACAAGTTCGCAGTTTTCTTTCATTTTAAGGCGAAGTAAGAGAAGAGTGGTGACGCTGGAGATTACTCAGGGCAACTCGAGAGAGAACCTTGAGGCGAAGAAGCTGAGAGCGGGTCGACTCTCGCAAGAGCGAGATTATCTTTTGAGCACGAGTAGAAATCAGTGTAAAAGCCTAAGCAGCAAGAGATTGCTTCCAAGCCATTTATTCTATACTTGCATTGTTATTTTGTGCTTTATCTTCATATTTATACAATGGAAGTTCTATTTCTACATCTGTTCACTCTCTTAGCATGCATGAGTAGCTAAACTAGTCGAATGGGTTGAGGAAAACTAAGCTAACATGACCTAGGAAGTTCATTGCTTGTGATTGTCTTGATTTATGTTGTGCCAAACACCCTTTAGAGATACTCGAGAGAGAGTCTAAAGAAAGAACCTAATGACTCGAGAGTGCTAGGTTAAAATCTGGACTCGAGAGAGCAAAATTAGAACTACATAAACAAGAGATAGGGACTTAGAGATAAGCTCTGTTTGTCAACCTACATCGCATGCATCCTAGAAATGGGAATGATATTATGTGGTTGCCTTATTTGTGTGTTTGCCATTTCGTCATTGCATAAATATGAATAGAGGCTTATGCATAGGTTCTATAGACTTAGCGCATATATCACATGCGTTCTAACCTTAGGTTGATCGCATAGCATGAACACATCCTAGGAAGTGTTAGCCGAAACTTTTCTCAACCCGTTCACCGCATACTCATCGCATCTTCAGTTTACTAACTCTTTTCAAACTCCGCCGCATTTATTTATTTTTCATCAATGTAAACAACAAACCCAAAAATTTATTTATTTATCCGGTTACTGTAAATTTCTTCACAAAAATTACCAACGCAATCTGTTTTCACAAGTCCCTGTGTTTGAACCTGGACTTACCAAAAACTTAAAGGAATTTACACTTGGATTCCGCTGGGGAAACTTGAGTGCACAACACAATTTCATCAACGCATATCATCCACATTTCCACTTCATAAAATCAAGCATCAATCTCCACTGCGAATAAATTAGTGAGTCTATCTTTGCAATCCAAACTCAGAGCTCTCCAACAGTTGATGTAGTTGATGACCGACTCTCCCTTCAGCTGCTTGGTGCTTTTCATTTCCATCATTCTAATGATACGCCTAGTGCTATTAAAGCTATTGAAGAACTCTATTTCTACCTATTCCCAATGGTTAATCACTTTTGGCTTTAGATTAGTACACCAGTCGAAAGCATTTTCTTTCAACGTACGAACGAATTGCTTAACTAGCTGGTCTCTTTTGGTTCTTGCATTTTCACATGTTTCAATGAAGTGAGCAACATGTTGTTTTAGATTACCCTTTCCATTAAACTGCTGGAACTTTGAAGGTTGGTACCCAACTGACATTTTTAGGTTGTCGATTCTCTTGGTGTACGGCTTGTAGTACATAAAAGAAAATTGCGACGTTCTCCATACTGAGCCCTTATGGAGTTTGTAATCATATCCTGTAGCTTTTGAACCGATAGAGAGGTGAAAAAGGTGGATTGTTGTGGCTGACTTTCTTACAAAAAAGTCTTCCAATTGTCATATGCTTTGATAGTTGGAGTTTGACTCATCTCAGCAATTTCTCGAGCTTATATTTGATCTCTTAAGGTAGTGATTTCATGGTCTCGCTCCTCAAAAACTTTCATTAAGAGATTTATCTTCCTCTCCATCTCTGCCATGGCCGACTTAGTCGTCACGTTAGCCATCATGACAAACACTACATCAAAGTTTGATTCTTTTTCTAATCGATCAGAAGCAAAAGAAGAGTTATTGAACAAGAAATTTTCTCTGATGACGATCCCGCCTTTAGAAAATTCCGTATGTCGTTCCCAGATTTTCTCTATGATAACAGAACTTTGTTCTTGCTCATACAGGACCTTCTTTGAGTGATTCTGAGTGGAATGTCCTATATAAGAGCCGTTTGTAGCTGTTACTTTGATGCAACTTCCTTTAGTGTTATTTGTTGATTTGTTGATTGGATTACGAGAGAGGGATGAGAGGTAGAGATGTCCTACTGGACTTGCCAATTTATTCGTATAAGGTCTCTGAAGAAACTTGTTTCATGGAATATGAACTTTTGTATTTGTATTAATTTTAGTATAGGAAGTACAACCTCTAATACATAATCCTTTGATGTTTTCAAAGTAAACTTTAATCTTTAAGCTGGTTGATTTTTTGGATGATCGACCTTTGGGCTTGTTGATCTTCTTGAATGATCGGCTTTTGGGCTTAATGATCTTCTTTGGATGATTGACCTTCAAGCTTGTTGATTTTCTTGGGTGATCAACCTTTGGGCTTGATGATCTTCTTGGATGATCAACCTTTAAGTCTGTTGATCTTCTTGGAATATTGGCCTTTGAGCCTGATAATACTCTTGAATGACTGGCTTTTGGGCTTGATGATCTTCTTGGAGGATTAGTGTTCACAGGAGGCTTCCAGAGAACCGTATTTCATGGAGTTAAACTTGTGTTGATGTAGATTTAATGCAGATGTGGTTTGATCTATAATACTCGACCCTCTGATTCTCTCTCGATCGAATGTGTATGCTTGATGTATAGAAGCGAAGCATGTAGATGTTCTTGAAGTTTGAGGCTTGGAGAATGCTTGTAGCTCCAAAGGACTTCAGTCTTCAAGTGTGGTTAGCTTCATGAGTCAAGGAGTCTTCTGATTGTAGAGAATTTTCTGTAAACTCTTTGGAGTGTAGAATTGTTAACCTCTCATAAATGAAGAGAACTCCTCTATTTATAGAGTTTTTAGATGAACTTTGTGGATTTGGGCTTGACCCTTGGACCCAACTAATTGAATTTGGGTCTTAATTCACATTTGAGTCAAATTAAACATATTTTTGGGCTCAATTGAACTTTTAGCCCAAATAATAATATCAAATTGGATCTAATTAATTTTATTTAATCCACTGATCATGATGAAAACATGTGGCATCATCAGAGTTTTCCAATTTTATGTCTTCAATTTTTAATTTAGGACACATGTCAACTTTCAATTCATCCTAAATTCAATTATTTGTAATTTTGTCATTGACTTGATAAATGACATGACAATTTATGATTGGTCCACAATTCCTCCTTCAATAAGAATGACGATGACGACGACAATGACGGCGACAATGATGATGAGATGATGACAATGGTAACAACGTTGATGGCAGTGATGGTGGTGACGACGACGAAGATGGCAACAACGACGACGATGATGATGATGATAACCACCACAACTATAACAATGACCACGACCACGACAACAACAACAACAACAATAACGACAACAACGCCAACAACAATGCCAACAACAACAATAATGTTATAAATTAGAGAGAAAGGAAGAACAAACATAAGAACACAAGAGAAAGATAATGATGGAAGAATGAAAGAGAGAACATATGTATTATGTCTATTGTGGTATATCTACAATGATCTCTACAATCTCTATATATAGAGTTGTGAGAATAATGGTTACAAGACCAAATATAAAGAGGGGACAAGTAAGTTATGAAGATTAATGGGGAGGTTTGTGAATGAATTTGTAATCTAAGAATATTATTGACATCTAATATCAATAATATTCAAATATAATTTAGAATATTCATAATACTCCCCCTTTAGATGTCCATTGTATATATATGCCTCATTAAAACCTTACTAGGAAAAATCCATAGGAAAAAAAATCCTAGTAAAGGAAAAAGAGTACATTATTCTTATACTTTATCAACTACCTCATTAAAAACCTTGCTAGGAAAATCCAATGGGATAAAAACTATAGTGAAAGGAAAAAGAGTGCAACACATTTACTCTCTCTCATGAAAGCATCACTCGATAACTCTTGGTTGTCACGTGCAAATGTTGAGCACCATAGTGATGGAGTAAATAAGCATGCAGCGGAAGAAAACAAAATCAATAAACACTCTAATTACACTTAATTTGAGTTTAAAAGCATGCAAGAAATCTATTTTAAAAAAAGAGGGTTTCAAGAACACAATACCTTTATTGATCACAACAATTCCAGCACCTCTCCACGAATTGGTTCATCAAAACACTAGTAGATCACTACAATGATCTTCTCTACTATTCTACAACTTGGATTGTGTGGTGGAAACACTGAATTGAGATCAATTTGGTAGGAAAAGATGAGGGTTTGGAGAGAAGCAGCAGAATTTTTGAAATTCACAATGCATCATCCCTTCAATGCTGAAATTCAACATCTTTATGAAGAATATGCATGCCACCATTACTTGGTAATGCTGATTGACACTTCAATCAACACCAAGTTAATGAGATTGGTGTTGATCTATGGATTAATCCAACAACTAACTATTTATTTTCCAATTTCCATTTTCAATTTAATCTAATTTTTACCAAAATTAATTTTAATTCAAAATTCAAAATTGAATTTGAATTGAAATTGAAAAATGATTTATTTATGTAAATAATTAATTAAACCATTTTAATTAATTAATTAAATAATAATTTAATATAAGATATAAATTAATCAAACACCTAATTAATATATGAATCCTATTCATGTTATTCAATATTTAGTCAATATTTAAATATTCTAATCTCTCCGATTTCTTTCAATTTCAACAAAATTAAACATTTTAATTGTATCAAATAAAAGTAATCAAATCCTAAACTGAATTTGAACACTTCAAATTCAAGAATCTTAATTTTAAATTTGAACATTTCAAATCCACTTAATTCACTAATCCAAGATATAATTTTACGAGCTAGTAGAGGGACCTTATGGACCTACAGACTATAAGCTCCAACGATTTCAGATTAATTGGCTAAACTCTTTAGACCTAATTAATTAATATTTGTTAACTATCGAGACACACCACTATAGTTCGATAGTTGCACTCTTCTCACTGTAGATATATTTCTATCCACTTTAACCATAATCAGTAAATCGATCATTCACAAGCTGTTCGTATTTACAACTAGGTCAAAATTACTGTTTTCCTTCTGTAAATACATCTTGCTCCTTAAGCTCCCACTGAACCTCTATGAACAATTAGTTTATAATCCAACTAATAAACCATGACCCTCTCGATCATGAGAGGGTGGGGCACCGTTGTTCAAGACCAGGAACCGGTACTTAAGAGAACAATCTATTTACTAACTCTAAATTTGGTAGGAGTGAATTCCATTTTGCAGGACTATATCCCCAACTATCTATCCAGTCTTATCTCCAAAATGGGAGGCTTATTGAGCAGAGATGTTGAACTACTCTCACCTATGCAAATGAAACCCCGAATAAACAAGAGTTCATAGTTAGCTCAGGATTAAGATCAAATTATCCTAGGTCATCGAATTTGAAATAATCAGTTTTAACAGTAAACGGTCGTCATAAAGAAAAGTGACTATTTCGAGGTCCGGTCTTATGCAAATATCCTTTGCATAGGATGCCTCCACTCACATGTCTCCACATGAACGATCTCGAGATTACATCGTCTGTATCATTATACAAAGTAGGCCGCATCCAATAGTGTCATCAGGATGAGGTACTAAATCTCATCCATATACTTATAGACCATTTTGGCTATAAACTAAAAATTGATCCATATTTATGTCTCTACATAAAGTTAAATTATTTACACTATAGCCATGAATTTGTTTATTAGATTTCACAACAAAATGGAATATCAATAACATTTTATTGAATGAACAACTCAACAATACTTTTATTGATAAATAGAATATGTTTCCAATATTTATGAACTGCGAGTTTTAGGACATTCCCAACACATAGAACTTGAGAATTGAATTTAGAAGATGATTCATGGCTAAATATTTACGAACTGCTGAGATTATTCTGTTTGTATGAGAATATCTTGAATTTAATCTTCAATCTGTCTTGCATGGGATAATTTGACAAATTGGCTATGTTTGCGTGATTAATTGCTTTGATTGGTACTAATTTTTAATCATTAGGTAGTAATCACCTAGAAGCAAGGGTTAAGTAAGTTTGTGAATTTAAATTGGGATTCTATCTAATAAGCATTAATTTCTAACATAGATTATTCTCGCTCAAATAATTGATAGACGATGGAAATAGATTGTTTGGCTTAGCATTGTCCTTAATCTTAATGCTTGTTGATTTATATATAAGTGGAGGATTCTCGCTTTTCTTTAATCTAACTTGATTTTACGGACTACCAGTTAGGATTCTAAACAAGTAGGCTAAATTTCAATTGGAAAATCTCAATTAATTGTATGAGTTAGTTTATGATAGAAATGAAAAGGGAATGGAATAAACTAGAATGACCAAAGCTAAGTGTTTTGTTTCAATTGATATTTTAACGCATAATCTCACTCAATTCACCACATGCATTTCAATTTTCGTGCAATTTATATTTACGATTTTCACAAAACCTCCCCTCGGTTACATCCTATAAGTTTCAAACTTGAGAAATCCAAATCGGCTCTCTATGAATCAACTCCGTACTTCCCTTACTATATTTGGTAAGTAAGTCACAAAATTTAATTTGGGCACGCTACGACTTAGCGCGTGGTTCACACCGTACCAAATTTTGGCAAACCTTCATAAGTAAGTCTTTTAAGTCATCTTTTGAAGAAATTTGTTGAATAGTGATGTTGCCATTTGATGCTTTATTGTCTTCATATAAGAACACTATTTGCTAGCCTTATGAATCATCAGGATTTCAACATGAATTAAAGTAAAAGTTATTATAATCTACTTCATAAACTGCTATAAGATAAAAATTCTTCTCTACATACTAAGTAACCTATTTAAGATCTAGTTCTTATGGGTTAGATAAGTAACTTTTCATAACCAACTAGATTACAATTAGATTTAAGAGAATAAAATAATCCATATAAACTAATTCTCAAATAATAACATAGCATATGTTTAACTTTACTCCATTATCTTTCTTTGGAGAAATATTATATTTATGTAACAGAATTACTAAAAATACTACAACAGGTAGTGTATAAACTAGCAAAGATATAAGTGCACTTATTTCTCAAAATTATGGTTCTTCAAGACCTAAAGTTCTTCATTATCTTTTTTATATCAGATGATATAATTTTTTTTACACTAAGTGAATGAACCACCATGGTAATATAGCTAATCCATATAAGATCTTTTATGTATAAATTGAGATATGCAATTTCATTTGCTTTATGCTTTATTTGCAAGCTAAGGTAAAACTTACCATCTCAATTTCTTTCTTAAGAAACTCTATTGCCTTTGAAGTCTCTTCCGGAGTTTCTGATAAGATAATTAACATATATATATAAATAATGTATAGTAAATCTCATGTGATTTCTTTATAAAAGCATATGAACAAATAAAGTTATTTTTATACCCTTATATCATCAAATATTTAATAAGATAAACTTTACATTCATCAGGAATGTTTTATAAAAATCTCTATGATATATATCATTCTTTAATATTTTACTTATATGATTTTAGTACCTTTAATCCGTTAGGGATTTATATTAAAAGATTCATATAAATTACAATAACTATATCCATAAGATGAATGTTAAGCTTTTCATGCACAGTTGGATAAATTAAATATCTCATGGTATTGTATCAACCATAGGATAATATGTTTCCTTATAATCAATACCAGTTCTTTGCGAGAATTATTGTAGAACTTGTCTCGCTTTATAATTTGCAATCCCATTATATTTGTTTTCTTACAAATACTCACTTATATCTCACATATTTGACATTCTTTATGTTGGGATTAGTGTCCTAATTCTCCTAGAGTCTCGTAGTTTGTAAACATTGTACACATTATTATGAATAAAATAAGAGTTATTTTATTTTGCATTTACTCATATCCCATAAAAAAAGCTCCATGGTTATTGTATGTAAACTTAAGCATATATATGAGATATACTAGTGGATCATGCCTTAAGTGATAACCTAAAAAGGTATGTAGTATAAAGATTAAGAAGGGATACCTGATCCTTGTGACATTACGGATACGACTTGCTTTGTAGAGGTTTACAAGTGTTGTGAACTACTACAGATGATTGATCTTGACCATTCATATGGAGACATGCGAGCGGGGGTATCCTATATAAAGAGTTTGTATAAGACCAGACCATGAGATGAATAGTCTCTTAATATAACACTGTTGATACTTGAGACTTACATCTCACTTAAACGACCATAGGTGACATGACCTTAATCCTGAGTGTTTTGAGAACTCATGCCTTTAAGGGTGGTCCTTTGATTAGTATGGTTGAAAGTGGCCAGATTTTCAACTCAACAAGCCTACCTTTTTGGGGATTTGTCTGACTGAGGAGTTGGGAACTCAATTACACAAGATGGAATTCACTCCTTCCCCGAAGTAGAGGTAAGTAGATAAATTGTTCCCTTAAGGACTGATTCCGGGTCATGAACATAGTGGCCACAACTTCTCTTTGGAAGAGAGAACTCAGTCATAGTAGGACTATGACTTATGTTCATTAGAGGGATCAGTGGTACTTAAGGAGTTAGATGTAACTACAAGGGCATAACGGTAAATTGGCCTAGCTGTAGTTACGAGCGATCTGTGAAGGGTTATCACACTGTTGATTGATTGATATAGACACAAAATATATTTGTAGTAAGGAGAATGCAACTGTCGTTCTTTAATGGAGTGCCCGACAGTTAACGAATGGTGGATCTCGTGACTAAAGAGCTTAGTCAGTTATTCACGTGTCGTTGAAGGTTCAAGGTACAGGTTCATAAGGTCCCCTTGGTAGCTCAATGGATTCAAGGTGAGAATCAGTTCTTGGGGTTGATTTGAAATGTTCAAATTGACAAGAGGAAATTCAATTATATATGATATAATTGGTGTGATGTATGAGATACATCAAGTGGAGGATTAATCTAAATATAATTTACATTAAGTACCATAAAATAGAAAAAGAATTATGGTTTATATGTTTCATGATATGAAATATTAAAACTATAAGTTATAAATATAATATGGTAAGTTGGTTATCATATATATTTATAATAATATTAATTATTTGATAATTATCTTTTTTTTTCTTTAATAACCAATCGAGTGAGAGGTTATTGGTGATTTTATTGTAACCGTGAGATGAAAGAAAATATGTTTTCCTAAAATTAGTAGTTACTTGATTCGGAAAGAAACTCACAGTGAAAGCTATCAAGTGGAATTGTTTCACTTAGCGATAGCTAGTAGAGAGACTCAACGATCGTGGACTAAAACTATATGATAGTTCTTTCAGCTGGTCGTAGCTAAACGATCACGTGGCATTGTCTATACGATAGGTTGTCATTTTCTATACGATTGAGTACATCATTTATACGATAGACTATGTCATCTCCCACTTGCTCAATCATCTACATGATTGTAGTTCCTTCAATATCTTCCTCTAACCAAATCCATATAGAGCCAACAACTCCTGGATTCTAACACCGAGAATACCAAGGTAACCATTATGGTTGTGTCCTCACTCAATTCGATTGAGTTCGATGTTTTAGAGGTCGTTCGTTGGGTTCGTGACCGTTGTGTTTGTGCTATTGATCATGTTGTATTCCAGTCGTTGTGTTCGAGAGTTGAGTTGTTGTTCTTGGACTTATTGGATCGATTGAGGGAGTTTAAAGAATGAATCTTCAAATGTATATTCTATCTCTTGATTATCTTGTCAGCATGCTGTAATTTCTAGTTGTTGCATGACCTGTTAGTTTTCGTTCTTGTATTGTAATTGTGTATTTTAATTTCTAATGGAATTTGGAACGATCCTTCCGTTCCTCATGGAAATCCTCATGTCTGATTTCCTTCACTTTAATGCCTAAACTACCAGTTCTCACGATTTAGAAAATGAATTTATTTCAATTGGATTGTTTCTTTCCATATAAGTCAATCTTTTCTATGTCGCGACATTTTTCAATATATTTGAGTATATAATACTCATTTTCATAAATAATATTGTGAGCAACATTGTATGAAAAAAATGTTATCAACTCATTTAAGTATGGTTCCATCTTTTTCTTGTCATGACATATGATTTATTGAGATTTTTTTTATTATCCTTATTTACTTCAATATTCTTACGGTGCTCATATTTAAGATTTCTTTGAGAAAATTAGTATTATTGTTACATATAGTTGTTTAAATTAAACATTACATGTTTTTTATTAAAAATACATAAAATTAAATTTATTATATTAGATCTTTAAAATTAAAAAAAAAAAACAGGAGCATACCTGTTTTCTTATTATTATTATTATTATTATATATATCTATATATTAACATTAAAAAATCAGAGCAGGACGAGGATCGGGTTCGAGATCCCCGATTTGACCCCGTCCTTGGTCAAACCGGGGATTCCCCGCCCCATCGGGTGAGGGATTTGCAGGGACCCGACCCCGCGGGGAATATTACCATTCCTATGTACAATAACTACATCCATAAGATGCAAGTTAAGCTTTTCATGCATAATTTGATAAATTAAATATCT
The DNA here is from genome assembly GCF_009727055.1 of Benincasa hispida. NCBI lineage: Eukaryota > Viridiplantae > Streptophyta > Magnoliopsida > Cucurbitales > Cucurbitaceae > Benincasa > Benincasa hispida. The sequence continues at coordinate 24,092,768 of NC_052358.1, forward strand.
TATGGTATTGTATCGACGATAGGATAATATGTCTCCTTATAATCAATACTAGTTCCTTGCAATAATTATTGTGGAATTTGTCTCGCTTTATATATTGTGACCCCATTCTATTTGTTTTTCTTACATATACTCACTTGTAACTCACATATTTGACAATCTCTAATGCCTGAACTACTAGTTCTCACGATTTGGAAGATGAATTTATTTCTATTGGATTGTTTCTTTCCACATAAGTTAATCCTTTCTATGTCGTGACATTTTTCAATATATCTGGGTATATAATACTCATTTTTATAAATAATATCGTGAACAACATTGTATGCAAAAATGTTGTCAACTTATTTGAGTATGGTTTCATCTTTTTCTTGTCATGACATATAATTTATCGAGATCTCTTTATTATCCTCATTTACTTCAAGATTCTTATGAGTACTCATATTTAAGATTTCTCTTGGAATATCCATATTCTTAACTGAGTCATTGATTAACTACTTCTTTTTTGAGGATCTTTATCTTTAGAACTCATTTGTTTATAACGCTTCAGGCATGTTGCAGACTCTTTAGTATTGGCAACTTGTTGCATTGGAATATAACTTGTACACTTTCTTGCAAATGAATTATCTTTTGAACTTTTGGTTCAAAGTGATCTGTATGATGATCAAAATAAGATAATCATTATATATTTCATTCAAATTATTTTTCCAACTTCTTAATTCCTACCCCTAATATTGAAAAATTTGTCTCATCAATAACAAATAACAAATTGTATAGTAAATACATCACAGTCAGGGGTTTAAAGTATTTATTAGTTTGATGTGAAATCAATTTCAACATAGATTCATAACCTCTTTTGAGGAATAATTTTAACTGTTCGAGTATCTTAATTGTTGTTGTGGAATAATTTAACATTTACTAGACATGAAATATATTTGGCTTCTGGCCATAAGCTTATAAGCGATTGAGCATATACAATAACATGATCTCATATAGATTTAAAAGCTTTTCTATTTGAACATAAGCTATAGGATATTCAACACTTATCCCAATCAATTATAATATGTTTGGGATGCAAACTCAGTAGCAGTATAAAAAAAAAAAAAAAGAGTATATATGTGACCATCAACTGGACGCGCCAACAAAAATCATAAAATATTGAAATATTGTAGATTAATAAATTCAGATATACAACCATGAATCCGTTCCAAAAATAGGAGAGGCTAGATTTCAAATTTCGCTAGTGAGAGTTTGATAATTAATCTCTTGAGAACACAATACCATGAAAATTTATTAGATGGAAGAATCTTCTAGTTCTTCAATGAATGTCAATATATATTTTCATTATTGACCCAAAATGACTCATCATGTGAAAATATATTTGGATGAATGAACTTCAGATTCACTGTGAATATATTTCAACTATACAAAATATGTATGAATACAATTTAGAAGGAAAAACATAACTTTTCTATATGTGCTTCTCATAGAAGACAATAGACATAGTATATAAATACCATATATTATTCTTATTATCAATCTTTTTAGATGATATCTATTAAAATGTTACATTCCAAATTTACTAAACTTCTCTTTGATTTACAAAAGAATAAAGTATATTAATTGTCAATTTTGTTCCTCTAGCAAAATATTGTTTTCTTTTCCAAAATCTTTAATCAAGTCTATATGACTTAGTATCGTATTTGATTTTTCACTTCAAGCATTTAAACTTTCGAAAATATATTATCTACTTTTAAGTATAATATGCATTCTATATGCAAAACATAAATATTATTTATTCTTATTCTCTTCAGGAGATTTAAAAGAAATCTAAATATCTCATATACAAGTAGGTCAAAAACAATAATCGTCTATTCAGAAGATTCTAAGAAACTTGTAATATCAAAATAATATCATATTTAGGAGTTAAAAAGATAAGTCATAATCTCTTCAAGAGATTCAAATAAATTATCAAAGTTTGCTTCCACAAATCATTTTTTTTTTCATTATTAAGGATTTCACTTCTTCAAAGAGGCTGTTATTGTACAATAAATACAAGATTATTGTCTCTTTTGCATCACATTTGGAAAATGAAACTTTCCTTCAAAACATTATATATTTGTGTGGTTTTACTAGAATAATTACTCTTCCTTTATTAACATGATTCCAATCTCAATGATTAAATATTGAAATATTCACTTCAGATAATGATATTATATTATTTGGTCGAAATTCATTATTTTTTATAGAAACATCTACTCGTATGTTTTATTCAACCTCAAAAGTTATTAGATATTCATCACAATGTTTCAAACTTTCTTTCTTAAACTACTAATACAAGTGCATAACATGTTTGATATATGCTTATTAGTTTATAAGCATTTATTAATTTAAAATATGTGTAATTACAGGTGTATGGCAAAAACAATGAATACTAATTGATTTATGCAGCTTCAAGTATATTAAATCAAAATTAGCTTTAGGAAAAGTAATTAGCTATTATGCATAACTTTCAAACTTTGTTATAAAAGATATTAATCAAATATATGTTTGTGTGTGTATATATATACACACACGTATGTATGTATACGTATGTGTATATGTACGCACGCATGTATATGTACGTATTAAAGGAACTCGTATGAGGAGAACCTTGAGCGGAAGCGGATTGTCCAAATTCCATTAATTATCAAATACTAAGTTTACAGTAAACATACAAGAGATATGCATTTAAAGTTAAATTACAACATGCTTTTACAAATAAAGAGTTCAAGAATTATCACTTTTGAAGAACCTTTCTTCGCGAATCTTCCCTCGTATAGAAGTAACAACTTCTTAAATACCTTCTTCAAGATATTCTCGAACTATACCCGGACACAACCACAAAGAGTGCTTGGTATTCTCGGGGTGAGAATCTAAGAGTGGTGGGCTCTGACTATTTTGGTTTGAGGAAAAATTTTGATGGAAGAAGTAGATTGAGAGTTCTCTCACAAACAAGAACACAAAACACTTCTCAATTGTTCAACAAATTGCAACGACAAGTCGTCGAGGAAGAAGAGAAAATCACTTTTCTTTTATTCCTCTTGCCATAAAATTAATAACCACCCACTAAAGTGGTTGGAGAGAAAAGATGAGGAAGTTATTATTCAAATAATAATAAAATAATATAAATAAATTAAAGGAACTCGATATGAAAGAAATCCATGAGCGGAAGCAGATCGTCCATTCCATTTAGATTGAAAACATAAAATTTATAGTAGAACATATAGATTATGCATTCTAAGTAAAATTACAGCATGCTTTTTAAACAAGATACATAGATCAAGATATTATACCTTTTAAGAACACTTTTTCTTGTGAATCCCTTGAATGGTCATGAACATTGAACACAACAACCTTGAAAACTTTCTTCAAGAAAATTCGAACCGAGATAAAAGACGGGACCACTTGGAGTTATTGATATTCTCGGGGTGTGAACCCAGGAGTTGTGAGCTCTGACTATTTTGGTTAGGAGGAAGATGACTATCGTATAGCGAGCTTCTCAATCGTATAGTCAAGAGTGTCTATCGTATAGCCTCTGTCAATTTCGTTTAGACCGGTTAGGGAAAATTAGAAACTTATTTTCATTTACCTCATTTGCCATAAAAAAACTACTTAACCACCCACTAAGGTAGTTAAAGAGAAAAAAATGGATTATTATTCAAAATAATAAATAATATAAATAAATATGATAACCAACTTATCATATTATATTTGTAACCTAGTCTTAATATTGCATCATATACAATATAAACTATAGTTCTTTTTTCTTTTTTCTTTTTTTTCTATTTTATGGTATTTAATATAAACCATATTTATATTAAATTTAACAACTATGAATCTCATTCATAGAAAATATATTTGAATCACATTCAAATATTTATTTCCTCCAATTAAACTATAATGTATTAAATACATTATAACAATTATATCATATATAATTGAATCAATTTAATTATATCATATATAATTAAATTCTCTCCTATTAATCTGAATAATTCAAATTAACCCAAAAACTGATTCTCACCTAAATTCTTTTGAGCTACCAAGGGGACCTTATAGACATGTAACTTGAAGCTCCAACAGTACGTGAATAATTAATTAAACTCTTTAATTGCATTATCCACCATCCATTAACTGTCAGGTACTCTACTAACGATCGACAACCACACTCTTTGTACTACAAATATATTTCTATGTCCATTGGATATAACCAATCAACAGTACGATGACCTTTCACAAATTGTTCGTAAGTACAGCTGGCCAAATTACCGTTTTGCCCCTGTAGTTACATCTAACTCCTTAAGTACCACTTGATTCCTCTAATGAACAATAGATCATAGCCCCACTATGACTAAACCACTCTTGGGTAAGGAGAGGGTGTGGCGTCCCATTGTTCAAGACCCGAAATCAACCTTCAAGGGAGTAATTTATCTACTTCCCTCTGCTTCGGGGAATGAGTGAATTCCATCTTATGTAGCTGAGTTCCTAACTCCCCAATAAGATGAATCCCCAAAATGGTAGGCTTGTTGAGTCGGCGATTTTGCCACTCTCACCCATACAGATCAAAGGACCGCCCTCATAGGTAGGAGTTCCCAACTCACTCAGGCTTAAGGTCGTGTTACCTATGGTCATCCTAGTGAAATGAAAGTATCTATTATGAACGGTGTTATATAATGAGACTAAACATTTTATGGTCCGATCTTATACAAACTCTTTTGTACAGAATATCCCCACTCACATGTCTAATACATGAATGATCGGATCAGATCATTTGTAGCACTTTACAACATTTATAACATCTACAAAGCGGACCATACTCGTAGTGTCACAAGGATAAGGTACCCAACCTTATCCATATACTACAGACGATTTAGGTTATCACTTAAACATGATCCACCTATATGTCTCCACATACATGTTAAAAGTATAGCAAATCTATCTATAAGGACCTTTTGTCTAAGACAGGTTCTGTCTAGGCTGAGGTATTTAAGCTGACGAAAATGGAACACCCCTACTTGGGAACCTACCTGGAAAGGTGAATTAGATAGATTTGATGCATGCATGCATGCAAATTTGAGGACAGACCGTTAAAGAGTTTAATGAGACTCTTTGAACTTGTTTAATTTCAAAGACAAGAGTTTTTTTTTAGCAAATTAAACTGACTTAGATAAAATCAGTAGCCAGATGGTCTAAGTTAATGAACCCCAAGGTAGAACATTCAGTAGGAGGTACTTGGTGTATATGATACTTCATTTAAACCTCTTCGTGTTTCTCCTTTTATATTCAGACCGTGAGATCTATCCTTAGCCTCATGAAACCCTGGGAGTGTTCCCCTAAAGGATGGTGTTTGGGTAGGTCAATATCAAAGTGAATGGAAAGAATGTTCATAGTAAGTGGGAACGGGACGTGCGACAACATATCCCTCGGTCTCTCACGTTAGGTTGGATAACGTTTCTGTGCATTGTCTCGAGGCACCCTAGGAGTGTCCCTCTATAGGATGGCAGTTTTACATGATTCTTTATCTGATCTCCTGTATAGGATAAGGTCGCTTTAGTCTCTTGTCCTAATCTGCTTTTTCCCTACGGTGGGCGCCTTAGGGCGGGATTCTAGGGCTGAAAATGAGAGGTTACACTTATGCGGAATTGTTAAGGGGTTAACAGTTCTTGACCAAAAAATAGTGACTATTAGGGTCAGTTACAAAAGTTGTTTCTGCCTAATGGTTGAGAGTGTCTCATCCCAGTGAAAGGGCATCTAATGATCCCACCGGTGATGTTTGTCTTACCTCACTAGGGCATCATTGCGAAATAGAAGTCTTTTCACTTAGGGTACTTGTAAACTATTTTGCTAAAAATAAAATTGGTGTTAAAATGTGGTATTGCATAGATTTATTAAGTTTGTTCGTTTTTCAGTAACGTAATTATGGCTACAACCACATTAGCTCTACTCAGTGCCAATAAACTGACTGGAAAAAACTACGCTAGTTGTAAACACACGATCACAACAATTTTAATCATAGATGATTTACGGTTCGTCCTTATGGAGGAATGTCCTCCTATTCCACCTCTTAACGCCACTCGAAATGTCGACTCACACATGTCTAGCGGCCCGTAGGTACACAGACAAACATGAAACTAGACTCGTCGGTCCTCATAAATAAAACATGCGTCAAGGCGAGACGGTAAACAACCCTATTGGTCTATTCATGCATCACATACATAATTTTAGTACTGATTAGAAATTCGAACATGCTCATAATACTCATAACTGTCATGCAACAAGTATATCACAACTGTCATGCAACAAGTATATCACAACGACAAAATCATGCTTCTAAAGTCCATTAATTAACTTTATAATTCTAATCTAGGTCACCTGGCACGAAGGCACCAGTAATAGTACCACTTACCTCAACTTGGTCCCAAAAGTCCACGCAAATAATTCCTTAAAACCTTTGGGAAACTTGAATCAACCCAAAGTTGTGACTTGATCCAAGACAAATTCCAAAACTTGATTCAATTAGCTAATCTGATCAAGAATTAAATTCAAAATCAATAACTTAATTTTCCCACTATTACTTTCAATCCAAAAGAATAACCAACCAACAACTTACCCAAAACTTACCGATCTTTATCAATTTTCTGCAAAACAAAAAATGGCCTCTAGCTTGATGGTCAATGCCTCAAAACTTTCAAATCTTGAATCTAAGTTGCACATCAAAGAGAGGTTTCTAATTTAACTTAAAATCAAATAGGTGAATTTCACCTACCAAATTATAAGGAAAATAAGTCTTACCCTAGGTTTTCTCAAGAATTCGGCAAAGATCGAGTAAGTGGTGGCTGATGGCACGTCAGCTCATGGCTACCATAGATAGGAAGCACGTGTTGCTGTCGGACGACATAAATTGTTTAGGCTAGCGGCTGGTAGTGAGGTCTTGCATGAGGAGGGTTTGCGAGAGTGAGAGAGAAGGGGAATTTCTAGTTTTACAAATTTTATTCAGCAGTGATTATGAAAAAACCAGAGGTTCAAACAATGATCCAACCGTTCAAAATGAAACCCTATACGTCTCGAACCGACAGACCAAATTTCAGCACGATTCAACGGTTCAAACTTCAGAATCGACAATTTTGTTGAAGCTATCGCTGAAAAATCGAATTGCTTTCTCCCAATTTTTGGCCTCTTTTCATTCTCATTTAATTTCGAAAAAATGTCAATTCTTTTATTATTTTTTTCAAATTTTGAAAAGATAAATAAAATATTTTATCACAATATCTCCAAAATCTCCAAATATTCTATTAAATTAATAAATCAATTAACTTTTCAAATTATCTTAATTTAGGCTCCAAAATTAAATGGCATATAAGATCCATCAATTTGATACAAATTAAATCCTTCCAAATATTTAAATCAATTCAAAACCTCATAAAATTAACTATCTATTAATTTTTTTTTTTTTAAGTTGACCCTAAAATCCAAAATCAAAGGAAAACAAAATTCAATATTTTCAAAATAACTAATTCGAATATCTAATCAATTAAATTCAATTTAATCAATAAATATTTTTCAATTATTTCAATTTAATCCCAATTTTCCAAATGAAAGAGAAATTTAAACTCAATAATTTTAGATAATTAACTTAAATTTTCCTAAAATTCGAGATGTTACATTTTGTCTAAGGCGGGTTCTGTCTAGGTTGGAATATTTAAGCTGACGGAAACGGAACACCCTACCTGAAAAGGTGAATTAGATAGATTTGATGCATGCATGCAAATTTGAGGACAGTCCGTTAAAGAGTTTAATGAGATTACTAGAACTTGTTCAATTTCAAAGACGAGTTATTTTTGAGCAAATTAAACTGACTTAGATAAAATCAGTAGTCGAATGGTCTAAGTTAATGAACCCCTAGGTAGAACATTCAGTGGGAGGTACTTGGGATATATGATACTTCATTTAAACCTCTTCGCGTTTCTCCCTTTATGTTCACACCATGAGATCTATCTTCGGCCTCATGGTACCCTGGGAGTGTCCCCCTAAATAATGGTGTTTGGGTAGGTCAATATCAATGTGAATGGAGAGAATGTTCATAGTAAGTGGGACTGGGACGTACGATAACATATCCCACGGTTTCTCTCGTTAGGTTGGATAACTTTTCTGTGCATCGCCTCGAGGCACCCTAGGAATGTCCTCCTATAGGATGGCAGTTTTGCACGATTCTTTATCTCATCTCCTGTATAGGATAAGGTCGGTTAAATCTCTTGTCCTAATCTGCTTTTTCCCTACAGTAGGCACATTAGAGCGGGACTCTAGGGTAAAAAAATAGAGGTTACACTTACATGGAACTGTTAAGGATTAATAGTTATGGATCGAAAAATGGTGACTGTTAGGGTCAGTTACAAGTGCTGTTTTTGCCTAATGGTTGAGAAGTTCTCATCCCAGTGAAGGGGTATCTGATCACCCCACCGGTGACGTTTGTCCTGCCTTACTGGGGCATCATTGCGAAATAGAAATCTTTTCACTTAGGGTACTTGGAAACTATTTTGCTAAAACTAAAATTGGTATTAACATATGGTATTGCATAGACTTATTAAGTTTGTTCGTTTTTCAGTAACATAATTATGGCTACAACAACATTAGCTCTACTCAGCATTGATAAATTGACTGGTGAAAACTACGCTAGTTGGAAATACGTGATCACAACAATTTTAATCACGATGATTTACGGTTTGTCCTTACGGAGGAATGCCCTCCTATTCCATCTCTTAATGCCACTCGAAATGTTCGGGAGGCTCTAAAATGCATCTTCAACTCTAAAATAGAGGAAGACACCTCTGTTCGTGAACATATTTTTAATATGATGGTCCACTTCAACGTGGCAGAGATGAATGGGTCTCGGATCGATGTGGGCAGCTAGGTTAGCATAATCCTACATTCATTGTCGGATAGCTTCCTGCACTTTGTCAGTAACGCTATACTGAACAAAGTGGACTATACCCTTACAACTCTCCTCATTGAGTTGTAGACATTCCAATCCTTGTTAAAAAGTAAGGAGAAGAAGAGAGGTGAGGCAAATGTTGCTTCGTCTTCAAAGACGTTTCATCGAGGTTCGACCTCAGGGACTAAGTCTACACCTTCTACTTCTAATACTGCCAAGTGGAAGAAGAAGAAGGGTGATAAGGGGAAGGGAAAGGTACCTGCTAACCCACAACTTGTCGTCCAGCAGGGAAGGCGACCAGCACCCAGAGACAAAGGAAAGTGTTTCCATTGTAACCAGGATGGGCACTGGAAGAGAAATTGTCCCCGCTGGATCAAGGAGAAGAAGAAGGCTAAGGCCAAGGCCAAGGCAAAACAAGCTAAATATGATTTACTAGTTTTGGAAATCTATTTAATGAAGAATGTGATTCTACCTGGATTATTGACCATGGGGCCACTAATCATGTTTATTCTTCTTTTCAGGGCATTAGATCCTAGCGGCAGCTAAAGGCTGGAGAGATGACGATGCAAGTAGGCATCGGGCATGTCGTCTCAGCTGTGGTAGTGGGAGGAGTCCAGTTGACTTTACAAAAGAAGTTTATCATTTTGTATGATGTTTATGTATTTCCCGAGTTAAAGAAGACCTTGATTTCTTAAAGTGTCTGATACAGTGTAATTATACTCTAAATTTCAATTTGAATAAAGTATTTATTCATAAAGATGTAGTTGAAATCTATTCAGCGAATCTTGAAATAACTTTATGTGCTTAAGACGTTAGCAACGAGTTCCCTCCATAACATAGAGATGTTTAAAACTGTCGTAACTCAAAATAAACGAAAAAAGGTTTCTCCTAAGGAAAATGCCCAACTTTGGCATATTTGATTAGGGCACATCAATCTCAATAGGATTGAGAGGTTGGTGAAGAATGGACTTCTAAACGAGTTAGAGGAAAATTCTTTACCAGTGTTCGAATCTTGCCTTGAGGGCAAGATGACTAAAAGGTCGTTTACTGGAAAAGGTTATCGAGCCAAAGAGCCTCTAGAGTTAGTGCATTCTGACCTTTGTGGTCCAATGAATGTGCAAGCCAGGAGAGGCTATGAGTATTTCATCACCTATACTGATGATTACTCTAGGTATGAGTATGTTTAATTGATGCAATAGAAATCTGAATCCTTTGAAAAGTTCAGAGAGTTCAAGGCTGAAGTTGAAAATGCATTGGATAGACACATTAAAACACTTCGATCGGATTGGGGTAGAGAGTTTTTGGATTCGGGGTTCCATAACTACTTAATAGAACATAGAATCATTTCCCAACTCTTAGCACCAGGTACACCTCAGCAGAATGGTGTAGCGGAGAGGAGAAACAGAATGTTGATGAACATGGTTCAGTCGAGATGAGTTATGCTTCCTTATCGAACTCGTTTTGAGGTTTTTCAGTGGAGACTGCAGTGTATATACTCAACTGTGTTGCTTCTAAGAGTGTTGCGAGAACACCTTTGGAGTTGTGGAATGAGTGTAAAGCTAGTTTGCGTCACTTCCACATATGAGGTTGCCCAGCACATGTGCTTGAGGCTAATCAAAAGAAATTAGAACCACAGTTGAGGTTGTGCCTCTTTGTAGGCTACCCCAAAGGTACACAAGGGAGTTATGATGACATGCAGAAATGCATGTTACTTAGGCCTTTTACTTAGAATTATGAGGGATGTTAAGTAGAATATGCGGTAATTTTTTTAGGAATTCATAAGAAATTGAGCTTACGGCGTTCAACATTAAGAATCTCAGCTAACCTATTATTATGCGTTCAATTTTCTATTTTTGTAGCTAACGCAGGAAGTGGACACAAACGCAGAAACCAGACTACCGCATACGGAGAAACTCTCCATCGCAAAGGTGAACGCGTTCGATCAATGCATGGATATGTTGCAGTAATCAGTCGCATGCGTCCATCACATGGGATTTGCGCTCGTCAAGCGATTGCAGTCATCGTGTAGAGTTGCAGTATTAAGCAAATACGGTCACTGCATGATTGTGGCTATATGATAACGCATACTAATGAGATCAACGCAAGGTTGGTGGAATGAACGCATCAATGTACATCTCGAGAAAAGCAAAAGATGATGTTGACATTTCATCGTCCACACTGTTAGCAGCAGAGATTCAGAAAGAACTAAACACGTCGAATTTCAGAATCAGAGCAGTCCATTAATGTTGTCGATGATCCAGGCTCTATATAAAGAAGCCGATGAGTAGAATTCCAACTTATCCAAGGTTTTCGCCTAAGGTTCGCCTAAGGCGGATCCTTGTGATCCAGACAAATTCGTGAGAAGAAGCTTAAGAGTTCTTCACCTCCTTCCTCCATTCCGCGTGAGGACAGAAGCCTTCGACCGGAGTTAGATCTCGAGAGAGTCAGCTCCTCCGCCCATCCATGGCACCACCGGCAACCTTGACGCACATCCGCTAGAAGCAAGTCATTGCTTCCAGCCGATCATTTCATTTTATCTTCTTTTCTTATATTGTATTGTATACATTTTGTGATTAAGGAATTAATACATTTTGTGTTCAATACATTTCTATGTTTCCTTTGATTCCATCTCCATCTTCTCTACTTAGCATCTTTAACTTTTATTGCATCACTTAGTTAGACTGCTAGAGTATCGCATACTTAGTCATGTGGATTAGGGATATGAAACATGTAGCAAACCACGAGAGGTGAGCGTTACATGAGTATGTGAGAAAACCTTATTTGCTTAGTGTGAAGCTGTAGCAACACATGTCTATAGGCGGACGCAATGTTTGTCTATGAATAAATTTAGCAACAACCAACTGCCCGGGAGGGTAAGTGGTTGGTTGCATTAAGCAATGTAAGTCATTGTTCACTAAAGATAGGAATAATCTTATGTCAGCAAAGTTCATGCAGTTATCTTGTCTATGAGCGCATCATTCATCATTTAGGCATACTTGAGAGAGTAGTCTAAAACCCAAATCTAAGACTCGAGAGATCGGATTGGAACGCATAGGCAAGAATGGGGAACTTAGAGATAAGCTTCATTTGCTATCACACAGTGTATGCACCCTACGGATAAGATATTGCATGCGTCCAGGAAGTAGGATAAGGTGGTATGCAGTTATCACGCTCATGCAGCGAGAGCTCGTGAGCGGGTTATGGAGGTTTAGGTAGGCATAGGCTTCCCGGCACTATCGTAGATACACTGCATACATCCTAGAGTTAGGCTCAAATGTGTGTAGCATGATTGCATGGCTTGCGTTGACTAAGGTTACCCTTACAGTCATTCTTAAGAGTTGCAATGAAATCATCTCCACATTTTATCTATTTTCTCATTCATTTATTTCATGTCATGAGTTGTCGTGTGTCTATCTCTCTTTCTTATTCTCATTGCATTGTCTGTTAGCTAGGAGTAGGAGTAGTGTTAGCTTAGAAACCTCCCATCCATTCTTTTATTCAACCACTGCATGCACATTACCGCATTCAGCCAGCTATAAGTCCCTGTGTTCGACCTCGGATTACCCGAGAAACTTGCGTTCGCGTTATACTTGGCATGAGCGCAAGAAAACTTGTGACAGGATGCATGGTCATCGCATACATTTGTTAATGCATAGTCATTCAAACGCATGACCATCAATGCATAACAATCAATGCATACCTTAAGAACATGCATCACATATTGCGTCCAAGGGATTTTAGTTGTCGAGTAATTGACATTTAATTTCCGGTCATCTAGTTAATTTTATGATCCTACGGAAAATAGAGTGTTTGTGTCTATGAACGCTACCTTCCAAGAGGAGAATCATATTAGGGAACATAGTCCGCGTAGTAAGATCGTGTTACATGAGCTTTCCAACGAAACTACTGAAACTTAAACAAGAGTTGTTGAAGGGTCTGCCTCATCAGTAAGAATTGTTGATGATAGTTCATCTGGTAAGTCAGTTCCACCTCAAGAGTTGAGGGAACCTCGAGGTAGTGGGAGGGTTGCAAACCCCTATGTTCGCTATCTGGGTTTCACGGAAATCCTAGCTATGGTAGCCGATGGTGACGTTGAGGATCCGTTGTCTTGTCAGAAGGCAATGGAGGATGTTGATAGGATGAATTAGTCAAAGCCATGGATCTCAAGATGGAGTCGATGTACTTCAACTTAGCTACACAAGATGAAATTCACTCCTTCTCGAAACCGGGGTAAGTAGATAGATTGCTTCTTTAAGGGCTGATTTAGGGGCTTGAACGATGTCGTGCCACACACCTTCTCATAGCCCCAGAGTTGTCCACACGTAGTAGGACTATGTTGTATTGTTCATTAAAGGGATCAGTGGTTCTTAAAGAGTTAGATGTACCTACATGGGCAAAATGGTAAATTGACGTTATGTATGAAGGGTTATCGTACTGTTGATTGATTATATTCGATAGACACAGAAATATATCTGTGGTGAAAAGAGTGCAGCTGTCGGTCATTAGTGGAATGCCTGGCAGTTAACGGATGGTGGATCTCGTGGCTAAAGAGTTTAGTCAGTTATTCACGTACTGTTGGAGCTTCAAGTCATAGGTCCATAAGGTCCCCTTGGTACCTCAATGGATTCAAGTTGAGAATAAGTTTTTGGGTCAGTTTGAAGTGTTCAAATTGACAAGAGAGAGTTTGATTATATATGATATGATCAAACGGGTCATATATGATATAGTTGACATAATGTATGAGATACATTAAATGGAGGAAATGGATATAAATATGATTTATATCTAGTGGAGGAAAAAATGATTATGGTTTGTATGTTGTATATGATGTGATATCAAAACTATAGGTTATAAATATAATATGATTATATTTATTTATAATTAAACAATTATAGTGGTTTTTTCTCCATAATCGTATGTGAAAGTGGAAGGTTACATTCAGTTTTCATAACTGAAGGATAAAATGAAAATAGCTCAAGTTGTCCTAAATGACCGTGTACATGCGCAGTCGACCTAAACGATCGTATAACTTTTTCTAAACGATCACACGCAAGAGCGATTTTTCCTAAACGATCAGCCCCGATTTACTAAACGATCGTGCACCTGTTTCTAAACGATCAAGCACTTGTCTATACGATAGACACAAAATCTCTCCCACTTTCTTGGTCGTTGTCAACGATCGTAGTTTCCTCCTCCCCTCTACCAAATCCAGCAGAGCTCACACCTTCTGGATTCTTACTTCGAGAATACTGAGGTTATTGAATGGTGGTGTCCTGCTTGCTGTGTGTTCATGTAGAAGATCGTTCGGTGGTGAGCGATAGCGAGGTTTGGTGGACGATAGACTTGGTGATCACGATGACAACGAAAGTTGCTGATCTTGACAAGAACGAGAGTTCAAAGGAAGAAAAGTTCTTCAAAGGTAAGTCTCTTATCCTTTGTTATTTAATTTTTAATAGCATGTCGTAATTTGTTAGTAGATGCATAACTTGTTGTATGTTTGTGAATCTGGTATTTCTGTCACAATGAATTTGGAAAGATCTTGCTTCAGCTCATAGGTCCTCTTTGATAAGAGTTCCTTTAGGGCGGTCCTTTGATTTTCATGGGTGCGACTAGCCAGATTGCTGACTCAAACCTACCACCTTGGGAATTCATCTGATTGAGGAGATGGGAACTCAGCTACACAAGATGGAATTCACTCCTACCCCGAAGCAGGGATAAGTAGAGATTCCGGGGCTTGAATAATGTGGCGCTACACACTTTCTCATGGCCCGAGTAGTGTTCACTCAGTGGGATTATGATGTATTGTTCATTATAGGAATCAGTGGTACTTAAGAAGTTAAATGTAACTATAGGGGCAAAACGGTAAATTGGCCCAACTGTACTTACCAACAATCTGTGAAGGGTTATTGTACTGTTGATTGGTTATATCCAATGGATACGGAAATGTATCTGTAGTACGAAGAGTGCAACTTTCGGTCTTTAGTAGAGTGCCCGACAGTTAACGGATGGTGGATATTGTGATTAAAGAGTTTAATCAATTATTCATGTACCATTGGAGCTTCAAACTATAGGTTCATAAGGTCCCTTGGTAGCTCAATGGATTCGAGTTGAGAATCAGTTTTTGAGTTAGTTTGAAGTGTTCAAATTAACAATAGGGAATTTAATTATATGTGATATAATTGATTTGATGTATTAGATACATTAATTGGAAGAATTGATGTAAATATGATTTATATTAAATAAAGGAGAAAAGAACTATGGTTAAATATTACATATGATGTGATATCAAAACTATAGGTTATAAATATAATATGATAAGTTAGTTATTATATTTATTTATAAGAAAAACAATTATGAGATAATTATTTTAGTGTTGGTTATTTCTTTTCTTCATTAATCGTGCAAGTGGGAGGTTAATTTCAGTTTTTAATAACTGAAGAATAAAAATGAAAAGAGTTTTCTTTTTTTGAAGGATCACTTTTATTATAGCATTTACTAATCGATCGTTCATGAGAGACTATACGATTGCCCTTTCAAGAGACTATACGATAACCCTTTCAAGAGACTATACGATAGAGCGAGAGACTAACGATTGAGCGAGAGATTGCTAGATGATTGCACCGACGAGAGCAAGAGATTTCTAGACGATCGAGTACCCACTATCTATACGATAGACTAACTTTCTCCCACTTACTCGATCGCATACTTCCTCCTTCCCTCTACCAAATTCACACATAGCCCATACGTCCTAGATTCTCACTCCGAGAATACCAAGGTTGCCGAATGTGGTAATGTCGAGGGTTGTTGTTCAAGGATTAATTCTTGATTGCAGTGAGAGCGAGAGATCGTGATCGTGTAGACTTTACTGGGATGCCGAACCAGTGTAGATTGAAGGAATCCGTGAAGAAGAGTTCTTCAAAGGTATTTTTTTGATTCCCTTCGTTTTAGTAACATAGCCTGCTGTAATTTTCTTTATAATGCATAACCGTTCTTGTATGTTTGTGAATGCATTTATTCTTTCACAATGGGCTTAGAAAGATCTTGCTTCTACTTACTGGTTCTCTTGAATAAGAGATCCTTCAGAATAATCCTTATACAGGGCTCCTTTAGTCAATTTTTATTTCTAATTCATTAATCTTTTAGTTAGGAGTTAATTTCTAAATGAATTACTAATTTTATTAAAACAAATTCACTTTAAGAAATAATCTTTAGTATCTTAAACCTTAAACCTTTCAAATTAAAATTAAAGATAATCATGCATATTTATTCTCATATTTGAAAAATAAAAGACAATATTATCATAAGATAATTTTAACATATAAAAATTAATATTAATATGAGAGAATCTTATCTTTATTTAAAAGAAATTCAATCTTATTAAGATATATGCAATCCAATTAAGGAAACAAATATCCTAACTTAAGTTTTCATAAATAACAACTATATTTCAAGATATAGAAAATATAAACTAATTAGAAAATTTTCTCAGATAAATCTTTCAAATATAAGAAAATTAAGATGCATGATTTGCAATCTATGATAGATTTTATATACATTGCACAAAAAAAAAAAATTGATGCATGCATGATTCATAACCTCGGTTGCGGCATCTATGATATTGAAAACAGGATAAGGGAAAAATAAAAGAATCTACCTTCTAGCAAAGGAATAAAGCTATAACAAATTACACACGTTGAATGTTACCCCAACAAAGCATTGATAAAATATTGATATGCACTTCATCAACAAAATTATGATCAAATGCCTAACCGAAACCTTACAAATGCCTCCTGGAGTATTTATTAAAAATCAAACTGGATTTGAAAAGACGGAGATTGAAAATAGGATGAGAACGTCTACAATTATATGTATATAAACAATTGACAAAGTAACAAATTGAATTGAGGATAGAATTCAATATACTTTGGAATGCATTGTATGCATGTGATAGAGACTAGAGAAAGTTCTGCATAATAACTCACAAGTTTTGTTTAAATCTTTTACCCACAAGATCACATTTTCTTTAATTTCCAACTCAATTGCATAACAATTAACCAAAGATTGATTATGATCTCAAAGTGGAAATATGACTGAAAAACTCTCAAGTACTTTAAGACACAAGTTGGACTCATGTTGAAAGATTTTAATTTCAATGCTCACATAATATTTATATCAAGTTTACAATTTAATCTAATTAAATGTAAAATTTAATATCAAATATATCTTAATAATCAATTCACAAACACATAAATCACATATATAGTTTAATTATACTCACCTTCTTTGAATTTTAGTTTTAAATAACTCAATAATACATTGGGTCTTTATTATTTTGGTATTCTAATGAATCAACTTTAGTCTCAATAAAATATCCTATGTGGTAGAGATTCGTGTTGATAACATGTTATAAAATGGAGAGGAGAGAAGAACAAACATAAAAACACAAGAGAGAAATGGAAAGAAGAAAGAAAAAGAACATATGTATTATGCTCTATTCAATTGTGTTTTCAAATGATCTTTACAACCTCTATTCATAGGATTGTGAGAAACAAGAATGAAACATAAAGAGGGGACAAGATAATGGGGGATCGTATTGGGTATCAAATTAATATTATACTTTAGTATTTATGTCATAACTTTTAAAATATTATTATGTCAAAATCTTAAAAAGGAAAATCACGTTTTTAGAGATATTATATTTTATTTTTCCTTATTCCAAAACTGCCCTCATTAAAAAGTGATTCATGATTTGGCTTCAATGATTTCATCTTCTCCAGCTTTTTTTCTTACGCATTCTCCCTATTCTTTCCTTCAGTGTTTCTCCCTCGATTTCATCTTTTTTCCTAAAATCGCCTTCAAGATTATTTTGATTCATTAGTTTTCTCCATTGCATCGTTCATTGTTGAAGATTTCTTTTGATTTCGGTTGCATCAATTGGAGAATTCTTGAAGCAAATCTTTCTGTTTTACAGTATGTGTTTTACGGTGTTCATGGTTTGTGTTTGATTGTTTGGCTTGAAGTTCGTCCTCTCCTTCTTATTCACGATTGTGCGTTAACAAATTTAATTTGGAAATTAGCCTTTGAGTGGTTTAGATTTGAGGCAGTTGCAGGAATGTATATTCACGGTTTGTGTTCACTTTATTTGTTTGAGATGAAAGTTTGTTTGATTGTTTCCTTGAAGTTCATTCTCACTTGCAGTTTGATTTTTCTTGTTTTCATCATCAATTTTCATTCGATTTTATGTCAGTTTGTGTTTGATGTATCTTTTTTAGACTAGATAGTCTATTCGATGGTTTTCTTGAAATCCATTCTTGGTTGAAGATTATTTGTAATTTGTGTTCAATTTCTCTGTTTATAGTTTTTGTGTTTCAGTTTGTGTTCTTATTATTCTAATATTCTTTGATTGTTTTGTATTCTCTTTCCATATAAATTTTTCTAAATTCTATTCCATTAAGATGATTTATATCTAATTGTCATATATTTGCTATCTGATTTCTATTTGGTACACATCTGATTGCAATTTGATTGTCAAATATTAAATACTTTTTTATTTCTATTTTATTGTCAATTAATGGTTATCTGATTAATATTTGATTACTATCTGATTACCATAATTGATATTATACATGATGATGATTCTTATGCTTTGATTCTCAAGTTCTTTCTGAAATTAAAATAAATGAATCCAGGTTTGTTTTTCACTTATTTTGTTATGTCGATTTATTTTATACTTATAAGTTAGTAATCAATTTGTAATTACTTGACTCATATACCTATTATTGGTATATCAGTTAACTGATTATATAGTAATCCGTTAGTAATCAATTAATAGATTGCACATATATTTATAATAAGTTATTTATTTTTCTCCTTTTTTTTGTAGAGTCATTTATTGAATATGAATTGGATTTAAACAGTCATTTTAAATATTGTTTCATGGTTATAGGGTCATCAAATTAAAGGTTGAGATATTGTAGACTGAATAATTCTGTTGATGAGACATTTCTAAAGTGTAAATATACTGGAACATTACTGACTGCCTTAACGATGGATTGTAATAGTCAAACTTTTCATCTTGCTTTCAGCATTGTAGATTTAGAAAATGGCGTTTGACAAAAAATGTGCTTTCTGTTTTTAAACTTTTCCTCTTGGAACTGGTTTTTCGAGAAGTTAAAAGTTTGTTTCGGAGATCAAGATGGATTAGTTATTGTTTCTTATAGGCATATAAGCATTTCAAAAGTTGTTTTAAATGTGTTTCTACCGGTTCAATGTGGTGTTTGTATGGAATATCTTTTGAAGAATTTGAAGTTTTTTAGTATATAGGTTTTGGAGTTGTTTTTAATATATGAATGGCATTACTATGCATTTTGATTTTGGAGTTGTTTGACATTTGTTTTTACTATATGTATTGAATACATTCTCATTAGAATGTAATCAAATTGTAATCAAATTGCAGTCAAATAACAATATCACAAAAAACAAACTATGTGACAAGGAATAGGGGTGTTCATGGTTCGATTCAGATCAGTTTGAGGCTCAAACCAAACCAAACCGCAAATTTTAGAAAGTATTTTTTTTCTAAAACCGCACTTAATCATATGTTTGGTTCGATTTCACAGTTTGTTTTCAAGATAAAAATGCTTTACGTGAGGGTCCCAAGTTCAAGTTTCACATTTGTCTTTTGTCTCATGAAGTAACTTCACGAGACGGCTTACGACAGTGAAGAGTCTTATACGGAGAGTGAGACGCGAGATGAGATCTGAGAGAAGATTTGAAACCTTTGAAGCAATCTTCCTAAATATATTCTTACCTCATTCTTCTCTCCCAATTGACAACAGCTTCAAGAGAAGGGGAATATTTTTGTGGGTAAGGAATCAGCTTGTAATCGACGTGAAAATGGCGTTGAAGAAATGGAGTGGAAGATGATGGTCTCGACGTTGGCGTTGAAGAACTAGAGTAGAAGATGATGATATCGGCGTTGAAGAGAAGAAGAAGAAATCGAAGGAAGTGAAAACCTGAAATTGCATTGAGGAGCACGATTTGATTCAAATAAGTGAGGGTATTTTCAATATTTTCTTTTCAGCCCATTAGTGAAATTAAGCTGAACTTAAAAAGTTTGACATTCTTGGAAAATCAATAAATATTGTCCATAGACCTAACTTTAGAAAACTTTTTAAACATTCTTGCAACTGCCCCCAAGATAATTATGGAGAAAAATTGGAGAGGCCAATAAGTGAGTTTTAACCCATGGAGACGATGCATGGACATCTACATAATTATCATATCTATAATAAAAACAATCTTCTGTCCATTTTCCAAGATTTACCAGAGAAATGAACAGAAAGCACTTGTAAGTTTTTTCTTAAAATTCAAATTATTTAAATTAAAATAAAAACTAATTATTAATTATTATCTATTTAATTTTTTTAAAAAAAAAATTTCTGTCCGTCTTCCGATAAGAAAGCATATTTAAGGTTTTTTTTTTAAAATTTAATTATTTAAAATTCAAATTAAAACTAATTATTAATTATTAAAAATAAGAAATATTTAAAAAAAAAAAAAAAGAAAAAGAAAAAGAAAAAAACCTTCTGTCTATCTTTTAGGTAAGTCTTACCAAAAAAATGGATAGTAAGCATATAAATAGGTTTTTCTTAAAATTTAATTATTTAAATTAAATTTCCCTCCTGATAAGTTTCTTATCGAAAAATTGAATTCTAATGTTGTGTGTATATTCTTTATTTTATTTATATCATGTTTTTTAATTAACCAAATAATGTTGTGTGTGTATTTTTTTTTTTTTTACTTAAATCATGTTTTTTTAATTAATCAATTAAACATAAGTTAGACTAATTCCATTTTTTTAAAAGGAAATTAACGAATTCCATTAGCTTTTATAGTTCTTAATATATTTTATTTACCGTTTTGAGTTGAAAAAAAAACCTCACATATTTTCTTTAAATTTTCCCAAATTTTAAATTATTGAAAATGTCACATAAAGATTTCTTTACGAGAAAAATTTCAAATTTTTACAAAAATCTCCAACAATTTTTTTTTCATAAAGTGTAAAGTTGAGTTTGAAAAGTTCCAACAGAAAAAACTAAAATAGAAATCTCTTGAATAAGAGATAAAATGATATTTTCTTAGTGTAAAACTTTCACTTAAAATAAATAAGAAAGATGCTAGTAAAAGTAGTTTTTAAAACGATAACAATTTTCCTTTTGAACTTCTCCTCCTAATAACAGCTAGTTGTTAGCTAGGTAATGTGTTACATTTTGATTGTTCTTTTTACCATAGCTATGATACAATATCTATTTAATGTGGTCCAACCCGACTAATTAACCAGTAAGAACAAGAGTATGTCATGATTCTTTTTCTCTAGAGCAATATTTTGATACAGCCTCTCCATGCATCTCCTTCATTCACAAAGGAAAATAAATATTTTTAAAAAGAAAATTTTACGTGTCAACTTTTGATTGGATAATTGAAAGAAATACACAAAGGTGAATGAAGCCCGAAATGCACATGTTAAAAGCAGGAGAATAAAAAGATGGTCAAACTGCCCACCTCCCGGGCGCCTATTCTATTCCCAGTGATTGTTCCAATAATCATTGCTACTTGTGAATATTCCCTAGCATAATTATGAGGGACAAATAACATAAGCTGCTCTACTACAACTTTGCAAGTCTATTATTTTTTCTATCATCTGTAACAAAAGGAGTATATAAGTAAGAGAAGCTCAGTGTCGAAGAGATGATAAAATTCAATGAAAAATCAGCCTAAATTCTAAGTCTAGACAAGAAGAGTGCTGTTCAAATCCCACGCTGCAGGGAATGCAATGCAGCATGACCATAACAAAAGCTTCCTTATTCCCTGTGATCAATTGTGAACAGAGAAAAACAATCATTCAGTTACAAGAAACCATAAGATGAAGTATTAATAATTTCTTACTCTGCAGAAGGCACCAACAGAACAGCTTGATCAGCATCAACCAGAGGAGGAGCTTCAACCTCTATTTTGGGTTGATCAGGAGTCAGAGTACCATCAGTATCCATAGTTTTTGCAGGAGATGTAGGTGTGTGACCTGCAGCTGGTGGAGAAGCTTTCTTGTCCTCAACTTCCTTCCCTTCATCCTCGGTATCTTTGGTTTCTGTCCCTTCCTCCTTTGCTTCCTTTGCTTCCTTTGCTTCCTTTCCACCTTTGTCCTCCTTCCCTTCCTTTGTATCTTTGCCATCCTTGCTATCCTTTTCCTCGTTATCCTTTCCATCCTTACTATCCTTTTCCTTGCCATCCTTGCCATCTTTGGCCGGTTTTGGCGGAGGCATCATATGAGGTGGAGGAGTCTGTTTCAACTTCAACAGAATCTGCCTCATTCGTGACAGATCGGTTGGTTTTCCAGGTTTTGGACCCTGAACGACCACTATTGAAGGCTTCTTGTCAGCATCTTTCTTTCCTCTTCTCTTCTCAATATTAGGTACCTCTCGTGGGATGATCTCTGCAATTGCTTTCCAGTAATGTTGGTCAGCTTCTTTGTGGAATTTTTCCTGGTTAGCATGGTAAAGCTGCAAAAAATTGAAAAATAAATAACAGTACATAGAAAGGAGACATTGACAGGATGCAGGGTCAAGGATATGAATGTAAACAAAATGCTTTCAGAGGTTTCACCTTCTCTCTTTCTCTATTGTGAGCTTTATTTGTTTCACAATTGACCCTCCTTTTCTCATAAAAGGATGCTTTATACTCTTCAGCTTCATTAATTATTTGATTCCTCATCTCCTTTTCTTTCTGCTCTTTCTCTTCAAGATCTATGGCATTTTGACTGCACTATACAGTTTCCAGATTAATAGCATATAACTAAGAACAGAACATAAATGATGAGGAAATGATTTATCGTGAGAAAAAAGAGAAAACAGAGAAATATGGTTCCCAAACAATTTCCCTTCCACCTCACTTGACCAGATTGTGCAACAATACAGAAAAATTTGAAGCAATCACCGCTCTAATCTTTACAATTGGCCAGGGATCAAAAAAGAAATTCAGACAAATGGAACCCGAGTAACCATTACTTCCCAGTTCCCTGCAACTTGAGTTCAAACAACTGTGGCCCATGAAGCCAGCTAACCCAAATGATACATAATAGAGATAAGAATTTTCTACAGTATCAAACTTCCCAAAGAATCAGGTAATAATTTCTTCAAGCAGACAGAATTGAGCATACCCCTTTTTGCTGTCCCCATTGCTATAATATATAAAACGATGTAAGAAACTTGTCTATGGTTTGGTCATATTAATATGTTGGACATTTATGCATGCACGTGATGTTAGGACAAATCTGTAACCAATATCTGTCTTGTACCAGGCACAGAACTACAATATTCAGACATCCAAGTATCGGACAGAAGTGAATTACATTAAACAAATACACCTACATATTTGATGTCAGATATATTGCAACAAAATGACCAACTATTCATAGTTCCTTCCAAAAATTCCACCAGTAATGGATTCAATCAGTGAGAAGCCATTATAAACACGATCTAGATGGTAATTTTTATAAAAACTAAGAAACCCCTATATAGATCATAAGACTTCGCACGCATGAGATTAGCGGGATGAAAGTTAGTAACAAAGAAGATTTGAACCACCGCTTGCGGCTGACAATTTAGGGTATTGGGTAAATTTTTTATGTCATTATGAAGAGAATGGAAAACCTAAAGACCTTCCATTTCAATTTCCAGCTCAAAAAGAAACCCATCAAGTTGAATGACCTCAGAATTTACAAACGATTTCATTTCAGATTCAGCCACAGAAGGAAACATTTCAATCCTTCCCAAAAATATAAAATCACAGATCTAAAACCAATCCAATCTCTCATGAAGAAATAAGATTAACGGTAATTAAAAAACGCACCGTCGCCATTCGCGTCGGGCATGGCCTTCCTCCCGCATTTCGCTTGGGTCCGGGAGAACCGGTCCATCAGAGACAAAAATCCCACCATCGTCAAAACCACCACCACCACCGGCGGCGGCGGCATTGTCATGGTTTCCATCGGCGTGAACAGAATCAAAGGGAGATGCATAGTCGGGATTAGGATTGGAAACTCCAAAATCGTAAGCGTCAGAGAAATTGGGATTGGTGGTGTCTCCAGCGGAAATGACGTCGTCTTCGAAAAAGGAAGGGGGAGGATGAGGGTGTTGGTCGGCGGAGGTAATATCGTCGGAGGGAGAGAAAGGGGTAGAAGAGTCGTGGGGGTGGGAGGGGAGACTAGAGTCATAACCGACGTAGCCATCATCGTCAAAGGGTTGCGCCGTCGGAGAATGGTGGTGCTGTTGTTGTTCGAGTTCTTCATTGGTGAAAGTGTCGAAGGAAGCCATTGTTGAGAAATTTGCTTCGTCTCCCTCCTTGAATTGGAAATTTCTGAGTTTGTTTGAAGTTTGGGAGTTCTTGCGGTGACGATGAACGCAGTGTTCGGATCGAGAAACAATAATCAGGAAAATAATGGCATAATAAATAGATAAATTGATATTAATTCCACGTTTTTCATTCCTTGACCGACACGTGTCGGGCATTTGAAAATATTCGCATTTTGACAAAAGGTAGCTTTCCCAATTCCACTACAAACAAAAAATTTGGGTGCAGCAACTGTAGCAATTCATTTTCTTTTAAGAAAAAAAATATTTAAAGATTACTTTTTGGTGAGTGAGGTTGTACTTAAGTATTCTTCTCACTCTAAAACAACTAATAATTCTTCCTCGAGATTATATTAAAGATCTATTGATATATTTGATACTTATTATATATGAATAATAATAGTCAAGCATGGCTGAATTTACATAAATTTTTATTATCAATTTTAAGGTTAGAGATTCGATTCTCTAACTTTTTTTATTTATTATTTTATCAACATATTTATAAAATTAAATCTCAATATCAATGCCGATATTTTTATCTTTGACGTGTTACATTCTTTTTTCTTTTCTCCTACTATTACAAGTATCTTATTAGAAAAATAAACCATATTTTTGTGTTAGAAGTGTTATATTGGTAATTGACACACATCTTGTCTCTTAATGTTAGAGATTTGATTCATTAATTGTGAAGAAATCAAATCCAAAGAGGAAAGTGCATGATAATTACTATTAAAGCTTAATCCATCTTTTTATATTATATTAATTAATAGTTAACTATAGTTAGAAATGAACTATTTGCAAACTTCAACAACCATATTTATAAGTCTAACAAAGAAATGGTCATATGACTCATTTTGAAGTACTACAAACCAAAAAGAAACTTCACTTTGAAGTGTTATTCTATCTAACTATGAAATGTCATATTGACGGGTAAAGTGAATCCATCTTACTTCAAAAAGAAAAAAAGAAAAAAGCATCCACACAAATTTGTAAAAGGTGACGAACTATTTTTAGACTTCAAAATTTTTATCATATGGTTCTAAATGATTGCTTAGTTTTTAGTTTTTGCTTTCACACAAATTGACATGATAGATAAATTAGGTGTTTATCTTTTATAGGTATAAAAATAAAAATGAACATCGTGTTTTCTTACTAAAAAGAAGTCTTTTATTCAAAATGAAAAGAGGAGAATAGAGATTGAAACAATGGTATCAATGTGTGTTCGGAATATCTTTTGAATTAAAAAATAAGTTATTTTGAAGAAAAAAAAAATCATGTGTTTAGTAACCTCCTAAAATAGATGTTTAAAAAATAAGTTGGTTTGAGATAAACACTTGAAAATAATTTTAGAAAAATGAATTTTGAGTGTTTAATTGTTAATCTCTCCTTTATTTTTATGAGAAACTTTGACAACGGTCTGCGGCAGCCAACCTTTGACAACATTTTTGACGATCATTGTCGGTCACCATCTCCGCTCACCACCTCTATTGACTGTCGCGGGCCAATCTTCGACCATCATCTCTGGCGACTGTCGCCGGCCACCTCCAACCACCATTTTTGACACCCGCCGGTCAAATCCAACCATCACCTCTTTGGAAAAATCTTTTTATAGTAATTGAAATTAAGAAAAATATTTTCAGGATATAACAAACCAATAAAACTTTTACATATAAACACTTTTAGAAAGAGTTGCCAAACACACGTATGTGTTTTTATTTTAATAAGTAATTATAAAAAATGTTTAAATAAATTTTTTTTTTTGCTAAGTCATTCGAAATAGACCCTTAGTTTCTACGTTCAAATTGTTAAAGCTTGTGATCAAGCATCTTTCACGTCCAAGTATTATTTGCCCTCTTCTCTTCCTTCTTCTTTCACTTTCATTTTTTATTTGAACATATTAATTTGTTCGGCTTGTCTCAGTAAATTGTCCAAACAGGACAAATTTTTTAAATATTTTAATTCATTTGTTTGTATGATGAGAGTGAGATACACGAAGATTGAATGCACCCAACTCTTAATTGTTTATGCCCTGAACATAACATGGATGATTGTCGCACCCCCTCCCAGATTACCCTTTTAACCTATAAGGGAATGTGATTGCAACCGTTACCACCCTTATGTAGCACTTACTGCCTATTGAATTAATTCACCTGCTTAGAAACCCTGGTATACGAACGTATTTAAGAAATATACAAAACAGCTTAACTAACATTTCACATACTGAAACAGTAACAAGGTTTCATACAACTTTTGATAACCACAACATATGTACAATATAAAAATCCAGTGGGTTTCGACATACTAGCCTAGCCCCTATATAAACAAGACATGTGTGCAATATACACAGAACCAACACCTAAACTTCTTTCCAAATTAAAGTCCTTGGGTGGCAGAGCAGCAGCAAAGTTACTTCTTGGGAAGTTGACCGCTATCTGGGGAGAGAAAACATTTTAAACGAGATGAACTACTAGCCCAGTGAGTGACTAAATAAACATAACATCATGCTTAAAATTTGAAAACTACCAAGCAAACTCATACTTAAACTTAAAAACATATAACAGCTAGAAAACTTTAAACATCTGAATACTTAGTTGAGAAAGAACTCCTTTACTCAATCTCTCAACGTCAAGCCCTAGCTGGTGTGGAATGATCTCAACACAACCAACATCGAATCTACCTACGTGCACGTGGTAATAATTAAGTACCATCATACCTTAGGTACTATGTGAAGGAACTCTTATACAAGAGTACCTTTGAGCGGAAGCCGATCTTTCCAAAGAACATTGTGACAGAATTACCACATTTACATTCAAACAAACAGATATGCATCATACTACAAAATTACCGGCATGCTTAGAGATAAACAAACAAGAGAACAAGAAAACGTACCAGTTGAAGAACTTTTCTTCATCAAAATCTCGCTCTCTCCAACGAACAGGTGCTCTCGCTCTCATTGGAATGTCAAGCTAATCGTTCACTAACACCCAGTCGTCTACACACGAACGACCTCCACAAAAAAAGAAGAAAGATGGGGACGACACCATCACTTGGAACCCTCGGTGTTCTCGGTGTGAGAATCCAAAGAGTGGGCTCTGTTGGGATTTGGTAGAGGAGATGAGGATATAAAGATCGTATACAACGATCAAGCAAGTGGGAGAAAGGTAGGGTATATCGTATAGACTGTGCTTGATCGTTTAGAAGAAGTACACGGTCATGCAGAAAAAAGGTTGCGATTGTCTATACGATCGTTTAGTAAAAGATCGGGCGCTATACAATCGTTTAGTAAAACGTAGGCGATCGTTTAGAAGATGGCGCATGCGTGTATGCGATCGTGTAGTAAATTCAAGCTATATATAGTCTCTCAGTTTACTAAGCGATAGGCAGCATACACTTCGTTGAGCGAATTACATGATATTTTACAAAATAAAAACGATTCTCATTTTATTCTTCAGTTACGAAAACTGAATAAACCAACCACTAACACACGGTTACGGAGAAAACGGCGTGCACAATTATCCCATAATTTTCAAAATAAAATAATAAATATAATCATATTATATTCATTAACCTATAGTTTAATATCACATATAAACTATAGTGTTTTCTCCTCCACTAGATATAAATCATATTTATATCCATTTTTCCTCCAATTAATGTATCTCATACATAAAGTCAATCATATCATATATAATTAACCAGTTCAATTATATCATATATAATCGAACTCCCTCTTGTTAATTTGAACATTTCAAACTGACTCAAAAACTAATTCTCAACTTGAATCCATTGAGCTACCAAGGGGACCTTATGGACCTATGGCTTGAAGCTCCAACGGTACGTGAATAGCTGACTAAACTCTTTAGCCACGAGATCCACCATCCGTTAACTGTCAGACATTCCACTAAAGACCGACAACTGAACTCTCCTTATCACTGATATATTTCTGTGTCCATCGGATATAACCAATCAACAGTACGATAACTCTTTACAGATGCTCATAAGTACAGCTGGGCCAATTTACCGTTTTGGCCCTGTAGTTACATCTAAACTCCTTAAGTACTACTGATCCCTCTAATGAACAATACAACATAGTCCTACTATGTGTGGACACCTTTCGAGTCATGAGAAGGTGTGTAGCACCACATCGTTCAATCCCCGGGATCATCCTTTAAATGAGCAATCTATCTACTTACCCCTGCTTCGGAGAAGAAGTGAATTCCATGTTGTGTAGCTGAGTTCCCAGCTCCCAAATCAGACGAATCCTCAAAGTGGTAGGTTTGATTTGGCGAACTGGGCAATCGCACCCATGCAAATCAAAGAACCGCCCTCAAAGGCAGAAGTTCCTAACTCATTCAGGATTGAGGTCATGTTACCTATGATCATCCTAGTGAAGTGAAGTCTCTGTCATAAACGACGTTATATAACAAGACGTTAACAATTCGTGGTCAAGTCTTATACAAACTCTTTGTATAGAACGCCCCCGCTCGCACGTCCCTATATGAATGATCAAGATCAAACTATCTGTAGCAAGTCACAACACTTATAACTATTCCACAAAGCGTGCCGCATCTGTAGCGTTACCAAGATAAGATTTCCCCCCTATATCCATATACTACAAACCATTTTGGTTATCATTTAAGACATGATCCACTTGTATGTCACCACATACATATTTAAGTTATATAATGACAACCAAGGATTTTAGTTTATTGGTTTGTGGTAAAGCAAATAAAACATCCAATATTCAAAGACAAGTAGTGAAGAAAATATCATATATTATACATCACAAACGTTCGTACAAAACTGTGTATACAAACTACAGGACATGAGACTTTAGGACATCACCCCAATACTATGGTCCAGATACCTTCTTAGAGTCCTTCAGTATTAGGTTTACCATGCTAAAAAACAAAAACTTATTCTTTACAAACATGTATACTTGAAAGCATAACAACACGAATAAGAGCTTTCACATCTTTTTAAAACTTCTAATGCATGCTTTGTGTACATAAACACATAAATACTTAAACATGCTTTATAAACATTCTTTTAAACTAGCATGTGGTACTAGCTCTAAAAACTTGGTTTTCTTGAAAAACATTCTTATAATTAAGCAACATGAGTTACTAAAACATTTAGAAAACTTCTTAAATTTGTCACTCACGGCTTTGGAAACTCCTTTTAAGATTGGTAAGCTTCTCATATTAGTGTCAATCCTGTGGACATAACAATATACTTTAGCTACTAGTAATGGTCTCCCTTTTGAGACTAACTTGCATAATTAAGCTCATATTTACTCTTTATTTAGGATTCCTTCATCCCAACGTATACCTTAGGTGTTCATCACTTAGTTTCTTTGAATTTTATGTCTCAATTAGGTGGCCAACAAGCAACACCAATGCCCACATCATGCGTCAACACATAGCCTAAGCGTCTGTCCAGCCACTTGCCTACACAATGCTTATCAGCCTAAGCGCTCAACGCTCAGTGCACACGCCCCCTTAGCCTAGCGCACGCCTTCAATCCCCTCACATGCAGCCTAATTTTTTTACTTGCATAGGGCCTTGCATCAATCAATCCTTGCACGTGCACTATCTTCAACGCGTCCAAGCCTTCAACACATGCCTACACAACGCATCGCGCACTCCCCACACAATTCAACGCTCGGTCTGGCCACTTGCGGGCGTGTCAGCCCTTGAGCTGCCTGCTTATTCAACCCAAGTAGCTGCCTACTTGTTCAAAATTTCCAAAATCAACTTATAATTCAAATAATTCATTTTCCAAGCCTTTTCTCAGAAAATCTATAAACTTGTTCAAAATTGTCTTAATATGCTTAGCTTAAATTTTGAGCTCAAAATTTCTTGTGGTTGAAACTTGAAATCTTCAACACTGGCCCAAAATCACTCGAGAGCTCAACCTTTTTGCAAACTCTTCGAATTTCAGCTCGATTCTTATAGAGTTTCCTTCCGGAAAGCCTAGATCATCAACTAGACTCATAAAGCTATCAAACGGCTCTGGAATCACCCTGATAGCACAAGTGAAACGCTCAAACCAACCTTCTAAAGCTTGTCATCTTTTTTGTACCACAAACTGCATGTTTTCCCTTTATTACCAAGCTGCCACATCATTCCACTAATTGGAATTAAATGATCTGATCATGATGATTGGCCACTTAAATGATGGTTAAGTTTATCACCTTCCCTTGACCATCAATGCAATGCTCATACTCCATGCCATTGCTTGCTACCACTTGGCTGTATGCCCCCTTCAAATAGTGCATCGCCTAGCCTTAGCCCTCACATGGCTCAATCCCATCGCATCACCAACTAGGCGCATGCCTTGGCCATCACATTTTCTTATTGTCGCACGTCACCACTAGCCAACGCACTCACGCAAGCCTCGACGCGTACCATACCCTCATCGCACTACCCCTTGGTGCTAGCCAACTTCAATGCGTAACCACCGAGCAACATGCCTTTTATGCCTTGTGCCAATGCCGCCAACGCAACCCCACACGCACTAACTTCCAATGCATAGGGGATTCATGTTGCGCCCGCCTACCACTCAACGCATACTCTAACGCATCTCCTTTCCTCGCATAGGCTTGTGGCCAATGCATAGTCTTACCACCACGCTGCCCAGCCTCAACGCCTAGGCTACCTCGCCCATGCTGTGCGCTCGATGCCTTGACAGCCTAATGCGTACACGCCCTTGCCTTGTCACGTGCATCAATAACCTTTCAAGGTCATGATCATCGCCTTCCCCTTGCAAACGCATAGCCCCGCACACCACATGCTTCATGCACCCATGCTTCACAAGCTTCATCGCAAGGCTAACACTTAGCCAAATTTTCTACTTACTAAAACCAAAACACCTTACTATCCGAGATTTCATTTCTTAAATCTCAAGACTTCTTCTTTCTTCTTTAATATCTTTATGCCCTTCCCTACAAACATAACATTTATTCATGTATCGTTGCTAAGTGGAGGAAAATTGTATTAATTAGAATGACTGTTTGGCCTATGGTGTTTAGAGTACAAAATGGCGAGGAAAGATCTTCAGAGGGTATGATCAGAGTGGGTTGAGGGACGGTCTAGGGCTGGTCGTCGACAATGGTAGAGAGGCACAGATGTTCTAGGGTGGTCGTCGATGGTGGCAGAGAGGCACGGATGTAAGCTGACGAGCAGAGGGAGGTGACGATCTGAATGGGTGGTCGTCGATGACGATCTGAGTGGACTCTCTCGGATGAGTTGTTATATGGAAAAGCAGGTTTACCCTGTAAGATTGGCTACCATGATTACCTTGACCTCATCTTAGTCAAAATCATGTAGGAATGCTTGATACATTTCACAGGTTGATTGTAGAGGGAGAAATCAGAAATTCATGGAGGCGATACACGCCATTCTTTGTTTTAAGGAGTTGGAGGGATGGGTTTATCTTTTTTTTGGACATGATTGATCCCTTCCATGCCCAACTTTATGGGATAATATGATCACTGAGGCTTCATGTATGGATTTTGATTTGTAAAATAAATGGATTTTCTTATTTTTTTTCTTTATTTATTTGATATTTCACGTTTTGATACATTGATATATCCATACATTAGAAAGTACAAATTTGTCCTTAAATTTAAATGTTTAAATATTATGTAAAACTATCCTTAAATTTAAATGTTTAAATTGATATGTTATGAAAGTTAAAAAATTTGTCAACTCAAGCATACATTGGTGAAAGTACAAATTCTTTGTTATAAAATGATGGTTTGATTCCTCTTCACAATAATCAAACCTAAAAAGAACCTTTTTTTTAAGAATTTTAAACAATTGTTTATATATGTATTATCCCTGTTACTTAACTCTTTTTTTTTAAGTACAACTGAAATTGGGAGATCCAACCTCCCATCTTTAAGATGAAAAGTCATATCAATTACCACTTAACTAAACTTATTTTGATATTTTTATTTTTTTATTTATTTCTTTATTTTTGTTGGAAAAGAAGACAGTTAGTTAAATGGATAAATGGCAAAAATAGTATTTCTCATATTCAAAACTATAATATATATACTTTTATATTACAATGGTAACTCCATATTTCTTTCTTTACTTCACTTAACATGCAAATGAATTTATGTATTGATATCCGCTAAATTTATTTTTGAAAAAATTTCTACAGATGGAATCTGGAAAAAGAACATTAGAGATGACTCCTGGAGATTCTTCCAAGAATCACATATTGCGATGGCAATGGAAGAAGAAGAGAGAAAAGAATAAGATCTTAGCTCATTTTTGTTCATTCTTATCAACAAGTTGCTCCACATCTCCAAGTTCCACTTCATTTTCTCTCCATCCAATTTCATTCTGAAACAAAGATTCTATTTGTTCCAACGACTTACCTTTAGTTTCTGGGACGAACTTATAAACAAAGGCAACCGACAGAGCAGATATGAAGGAGAAGATGAAGAATGTTCCACCTACAGTGATTGCTCTTGAAACTGATAAGAAAGACATGGCCACGATCCCACTTGAAACCCTGTTGCCTACTGCTCCAAGAGCGGCTGCTTGGGCTCGAAGCTTCAATGGAAAGATTTCAGAGGTTAAAACCCAACACACAGGGCCAATTCCTACTGAAAAGAATGCTACATTCCCACACACCCAAAAAATAGCTAAACCAACACCAACTTTCCCATTCCCAATAAAAGTGAGTGTAAAACCCAAGCAGAACAAACAGATTGTCATCCCAATTGTGCTCAGATATAGCAATGGCTTTCTACCAAGCTTGTCAATGAGGACAATGGCAACCATTATGAAACCTGTCTTTGCAATACCAACTGCCACAGTTGCTGCAAGAAGCTTGGAGTTACCATGAATTCCAGCATCTTTGAAGATTTCGGGGCTGTAATATACGGTCGCATCGATGCCGGTGATCTGTTGGAAACATTGGATTCCAAAGCCAGTGATTAGCATTCGTTTAAGTGCAGGAGAAGGGTTTAAGATCTCTCTCCAAACACTCTTTTCTTCATATTTCTCTGGACTGGAACTTCCAGCAGCTAATTGGATTTCTGCCAATCTTTCTTCCACTTCCTTTTCATTGTCTATGGTTTTCAGAAGCACAGATCTTGCATCTTCGATTCGATTCTTCAGCACCAACCATCTGGGAGACTCTGGGATGATGAAAAGAGCAACCCCAATGAAGATGGAGGGCAGAATCCCCACAGCAAGCATGATTCTCCAGTTTTTGTGGGCAGGTAGACCAGAGAAGGCGAAATTAGAGACATAGCCAAGTAAAATCCCAAGGTTTATGAAGATCTCTGGGAAGGAAGTGAGTGAGCCTCTAGCAATGGTGGGGGAAATCTCAGCAATATAAACAGGAGCAATCATAACACCTAACCCAATTCCAACTCCAGCCAATATTCTACCAATGAGCAACACTTGAAAAGTGGGTGCCAGTGTCATAATCGCTGCACCTATTTGAAAGACAAGAGCAGCCAAAGCCATTGTCCATTTTCTCCCAATAGCATCTGATGTTCTTCCCCCAGCTAAACTTCCCAAAAGAGAAAGAATACTCAAAATCCCAACCAGAACTTCTTCCTGTACCTCAGTTATCTTTAGATCCTCCTGAATAAAGATAATTGCCCCACTCATCACACCCACATCTGTAAAGAGATTGGCATTGGCATATAAGATAAGAATTTTGACCAGTCTCAAGTAGTTCCATAAAAAGTAAATTAAAAACCCAATAAGCTCGATTAAGCAGCCATACTAATAAAGGGAGGATACAATCATACAGCAGAAAATAGAAAACACGCAGACAACTAAAAGAAGCATATCATATTAATTGGCAGTGAATCAGAACAAGTATTTCAAGATTCGAGGTTCTTATGCTCTCTCTAAACAAGTATTCTACTAAATCGAGGGTATTATCCATTAAAAGTGCATACCGTATCCAAGAAGAACAGAGTTGAGAGAAGCAAAAACAGCACAGGCAAGTACATATCTGCTAGTACTGGCACTGGGATCCCGTTGGTAAGCGTGGTGGTGTTGTAAAGCATCATCCTGATCTTCATCAAGCTCGGAATCCATTCTTCTGTACTTATTCTTGGCTCCTAAAGGAACTCCGGAAAAGCCCAAATCTCCGGTCCCATTTTGTTGGACGGCGACCAATCCCATGGGTGGTGTGGTGGGTGGATCGAATCGGAAAGAAAGAGGGGAATGGTTGGTTGGGTAATAAGATGATAGATCTGAAAGAGAGGAGAGAAGGATGAAAAAGAGTGGGTCGTCTCTCTCAGTGAAGCCCAAGTTTCTTCCGATCCTTGCGCCCTAAAACAGAGTAGCGTATTTGTTAATTTGCAATGCAAAGGGAAGGGATGCTTTGGTGCAGTATTCAATGGCATTGACCTTTGACTTCCAATCGAGTAACAGCTGTACTAAATTTTACCCATTTTTCTCAAACTGTTTTTTTTTTCTCAATATTTTGACATATTAATTATTGATATTTTATTCAATTTATGTTAGATGTAATTTTTTATCTTTAAAATATTAACATAATTTTAATAATAAAGAGTCAAATAAACACTCTTTAGAAGTTAATGGATTAAACGGATGTTTTTAAAAATTTATAAATCAAAATAGAACGATATTCAAACTTATGAGCAAAATAAGATTTAATTGCTTTTTTTTGTGTTTTTTCCTTTCTTTTATCGCCAACTGCTCCACCATTACCAATGTCGGAATATTCTTCAGTTTTTATATGTTTTTTTTCCATTAAATCACGGGGGAAAATTAAAATATTGGATATCTCAATGGATGCAGGAAGTATTATCTTTAATTAGCTGCACGCCTGCAAACACGTTGTAAAAGGAGGAAAGAAAAAAATCAATTATCATCCGAATTTGTGAAAATATATCCATTTTTAAGGAATTGCACCTAATGTTTTGTTTTGTTTGTTTTTTTTTTTTTTTTTTTTGTAATTTTTATTTTTGGAAATAAATTGCAGGTTAAATTTAAATACTCGATGTTGGTTGTATGTTGAATTTTCAGTAAAAAGATATTTATAGTCTCTATACCGATTGGCTAAGAAGGGAATTTTTGCACTGAATTCCTGCTAATCTCTATCTATGACTTTATCCTTGTTGATAAACTTGCTTATATCTCTCACTTTGGTTATCATAACAATGGTCATTAAGGAATATATTCTTTTAAGGAAAAAAAAAATAAAAGTCATCAGAATCAATTACGCTAAATAATTTATTCCTTCTTTTGAAAAATATATATATATACTTTAATATAATTAAGAGTAGGATGAGTCGAATCATATATTTCATACATTTTAATATATTCGTATGATAATTAAGTTCATGTTGGTGGTGAAAAAATAAATATACGTTCACCTTTTAAAAAAATGTAAATATTCAATCAATCCACCAAAAAGTGTTTACTATCATTCTTCTTCTGATAGACGTATTATTCTACTAATTTTCTGTTTCAATAAAAAAAAAAAAAGTTAATAATTAATCAAAACTTGGTTTTGATATATTAATTACTGTTTTAAAAAATATAATTAGTATCATTAAATTGATAAATAAAATATATTCAGTCAATAACGTTAATAAATAATTAATTTAATGAGTGCGGACTACATACTATTTTTGTAATTAATATTAAATGTTACATGTACACGTGTCCCAATTTGGAAGCCGAAGATTGCAGTTTTTCTTTTTTTTTTTCTTTTTTTAATAATAAATAAAAAGATGGGCCAACAACAAAAATAGCTATATTTAAATAGTAGTATTTGAAAAATGACCGACAACAAAAATAGCTATATTTAAATAGTAGTATTTGGTAAATGACAATTTTTTCTTGCAAAAATGACTAAATGTATATTATATTAGAATTTAGAGAAACACACACATATATATATATTTGCTCTAGATGGTGTGTTCAATTTTCATTTGGTACCTACATTTTAAATCGTTACACTTTTAATTCTTAAATTTTCAGTTTGACTTTAATCTAATACCTAAGTTTAAAAATGTTACAATTTTATCATTAATATTTGAATTTTGTTTAGGGTTGGCAACGGAATCGGGGCAGGGCGGGGGAGGGTCCCCCGTCCCCGGTCCCATGGGGAAAATTTCCCCCCATCCCCGCTATTTGAAGGCGGGAACGGGGGCGAAGATTCCTCGTCGGGGAAACGGGTCCCCGTGGGCCCCATTTCCCGTTTTCCCGCGGGGATTCCCCTACTAATTTCCCGTGGGGAATCCCCTATTAGATCTCCGTGGGGATTTTTCATTTTTTTTTCTTTTAATTTTTTAAGTTTGGGCTTAAATTTAGAATTTATATATTCAATATTGGGCTTACAACACTATAAGTTGATAGTATACAATATAAATAAGTTATTTTATATATTATAAATATATATTTATAAAATATTAAAAATATAACTATATAAATCGGGATCGGGGTCGGGGCAAGGATACCATCCCCATCCCCGGACGGGGCCCAGAAAAAATTTCCGGTTTAACCCCATCGACCGAGGACCTGACCCGCGGGGAATTTTTGTCAACTCTAATTTTGTTTCAATTTTGACCATGGCTTTCAAGATTTACACTTTTAACTTCAATTTTTTTTTATTAAATACTATCCTTTTGTAATGATGTCTATTAATTAATTTAAAATAATTAAAAGAATCATTATTAATTAAGTATTTTTTCCATCACTAATAATTTTAAAATTTCACCTCATTATCATTTAAGTTAATTAATAGACCTTAACGTCAAAGCAGAAAGTGAGTATTTAATAAAAAATCGAGATTGAGAATATAAACCTTGATATCTAAGGACCAAATTAAAACAAAACTCAAAACTTAAGAAGTAGAAGTCTAACATTTTGAAACTTAGGGACAAAATTTAAATCAAACTCAAAATTTAAGGACTTGAAGTATTTTGAAATGTAAAGGACTAAAATGATATTTTTCCTAGAATTTAATGGTTTTATTATGACAAAATACCTCTACAAAAATCTGCAATTTTTTCCAACTTCCTCAATGCTTAAATAAGTACAACAAATAAAAAAAAAATCTAAGCAAATATAAATGAATCGTGGAGGCCAAACGTGGATAAAAATACGACAATTGTTGATATTTTCCCACTATCAAAATTGCTAAAATGTGTCTATATAGCTCTTAAATTAATTTTTTTTAACCAAACTCTTGGGATCACTATCATGATGCATATATGCATAAATACATATAAAATAATAATAATGGTTGTCTAAATGTGGGTGTTTCTCAGTATATACAGTAAAGATTTTGTTGAATCTTTTAAATTTCGTATCGGGTGGCTGGTTGGGATGTAGAGTTAAGTTTGTTGTGCCGAGTGGGGTTGGGTAAGGGGGTGCGTAGTAAGTTGTTCTGTGTTTTATGGTGTACTTCCATATACTACATCTGGCAGGAGCGTAATTGGCGGCTGCATGGAGGTTGAGGTCGATGTTTGCTCTGGTTCACATTATGGTCTCTACGATTTGTGCTCGTGCTACTTCCTGGCGGGTTGACCTTCTTGGTCTTATCTAGTGTGTGTATGGATGTTTTTTCTTTTTGAACTTCACGTTGTTCTCTGTTTTGTTGTAGCCCCTAGTTTGTGGGGCTTTGGGTTCTTTCCTCTACCTTTCTCCCTAGTGGTTTGCGTGTTTGCGTTTTTGTGTTGGTTTTATTCTGATCTTATCCTATTGGCTTTGTTTTGGTTTTGTTGCCCTGTCTTTGCTTGTGTTTTGTTGCTTTGATGCCTTGATCCCGGGTTGTGGGATCCCCCTTGTTGTTGTATAATAATATCACCTATTCTAAAAAAAAATCTAAAAGTAAAAATATGGAGAAGTGGAACCGATTCCAGCCTCATATTAAAAACAACAATATCGAATAATGATACATATATGAAAACTTTATTTTGTGAGGCAACTACCTTGAATAACTTCTTAAAACACAAAACTCCCATATGTTTAGTCTCCGAAAAGTATTTAAACCTAATTTCCATATCAACCTCTTGTGCAATGTAAGTTCTTGGAGGACAAAAATGTTGTACATAGAATTATCTATATGGTATATTTGCAAAGAATATATATATATTGCTTATGATTTTGCAATGAATTTTACGGTAAAAGTGGAAATAAGTGTCACGCTACTGTTTAAGCTATATAAGATCTTATACCTAGGTACATCTATAAATACCATAGAATGTATATAAGTAAGTATATGTCATAACCTTTACCCCATGTAATGTTACATGCACCTAATGGTCGAGTTTTTAGTACGGATGACCTTCTGTCACACCTCCCTCCAGACTACCTTTTTAAACCTATAAAAAAGTGTGAAGACAGCAAGCATCATTCTTCTGTAACTCTCACTATCCACCTATCTCCATGCTTGACCTGTTCACTTGGTCTCCTAATAAACAGTTTATAATGTCCATTTATACCTACGAATCTCCACAATAGCCTTTTAGGCATATCATATCCTCAAAAACATATACATAAGCTTTGTCTTTCATGCATACTTATTTACATAGATCACCTAAAAATATTCTAGTTCTGTAGAGACTCAGCGTCACATCCTTTTTAGACTACTCATGTCATGTATGAGGTTACAACAGTACTTTTCAAAACAACATGCAAATAACTATTGGCTTTTGGGCTATTAATCTCAAATTAATTAATTAATTAATATTTTGATGATAACAAATGTGCTTTTATTATTGACAATTTGAGTGTTTTGAAGTATCTATTGTATAGAACTCAAAAGAACGATTCCAACACAATTTGAATCGCCCAAATTGGAAATCAAACGAAGAAGATATAAACTAAACAAACTTAATAGAAAAATCTCAAGCTGATGACTTACATATATTTTTTTTTATCAAAGTGGACCAATTGAAAGCTCAATTGGCATAGTGTTCATACTTAAGCATGTGTGTGGAGACATAAAAGTGGATCATGTCTTAAGTGATAACCAAAATGGTCTATAGAGGGAAACCTTATCCTGGTAACGCTACGGATGCGGCTTGCTTTGTAGAATAGTTACAAATATTGTGACTTGCTACAAATAGTTTGATCGTGATCATTCACGTGGAGACATGCGAGTGGAAATGTCCTATACAAGAAGTTTGTATAAGACCTAACCACGAAGTGTTAACGTCAGTGTTGATCCCGGGGCTTGAACGATGTGGCGCCACACTGTTGGGAATGCCCTAGAACTCGCAGTTCGTGTTAAACATTCAATTTAATCAATAACAATGACTTGTTGATTTTGCATCTTATTATAAAAATCCAATAAATGCATCCTTGGCTATAGTCTGAATGTTGTAATTTTATGTAGTGACATAAACAGGATCAAGTTGACAGTATATAGCCTAAATGGTCTAATAAGTATATGGATGAAATTAGGTATCTCATCCTGGTAATACTATTGGATGCGGCCTATTCTATAGTTGTTACAAGAAGTTGTAAGGTGCTACAAACGATGTGATCCACAAATTGTTCATATTGAGACATGAGAGTGGAGGCATCCTATGCAATGAGTTTGCATATAGACTGGACCACGAAAATAGTCACTTGTCTTTATAACGACCGTTTACTATTAAAACTGACTATTTCATTTATTTTATAACCTAGGTTAACTCGATCTTAATCCTGAGCTAGCTATGAACTCCTGTTTGTTCGGGATTATCCTTTGATCTGCAAACAGTGAGAGTAGTGCAACAACACTGCTCAATAAGCTTACTATTTTGGGGATAAGACTAGATGAATAGCTGGAGACATAGCCTTGCAAGATGGAATTTGTTGGGGACATAGCCTTGCAAGATGGAATTTACT
This sequence comes from Benincasa hispida, assembly GCF_009727055.1. NCBI lineage: Eukaryota > Viridiplantae > Streptophyta > Magnoliopsida > Cucurbitales > Cucurbitaceae > Benincasa > Benincasa hispida. Next base: position 24,132,997 of record NC_052358.1, read on the forward strand.
CCTACCCTATTTAGGGTTAGCAGATAGGTTGTTCTCTTAATTACTGACTCTAGGTCTTGAACAATCGGGGCCCCGCCTTCTCATGATAGAGAAATGATTTGATTCATAAAAATTATGAATCAGAATTGTTCATTAGAGGATCAGTAGGAACTTAAGGAACAAGATGTAGTCACAGGGGTAAAATGGTATTTTTGATCTAGCTGTGATTACGAACAATATGTGAAGGATCGACTTACTGATTATGGTTATTAAGTGGACATAATATATTTACAGTGAGGGGAATTCAACTATGGGCTATAGTGGAGTGTCCCATTAGTTAACGAATGGGGGTTAGATCAGACTAATGAGTTTAGTCGATTAATCTCGAATCGTTGGAGCCCATGATCTGTAGGTCCGCAAGGTCCCCCTACTAGCTCGTAAATGGATAAGCTTTAGGGTAGGTTGAGAGATTAATTTGAAACGTTCAAATTAAACGGAACAAGAGAATAAATATTTAAATATGATTTAAATATATAAAGATGATTATTGTGCAAAAATTAATTTAATATTTGATATTAAATTAATTAATTTAAGTTAATTTATGAAATTAATTTAAGAAAATTAAATTTTGTATTAAAATGATTTAATATCAATTTTTTTTTAAAAAAAGAAAATGAAAAAATCGTTTTGCATGTTGCACAAAAATGGAAAATGGGTATTTTCCATTACCATCATATTTATGCTCACACACAAACCATGATCTTCTCTACTTTGATTCTCCAAGCATGAACTGCAAGCTATGCACTCCATCTCTTTGCATGTTCATCCTAATATATAAAGAAGATTGGAGTTATTAGAGAGAAGAAGATAATGACAAAATTTTGAAAGAATTTTCTCTGAAGAAGAAGTTATCATCTTCAGCTATGCTACTGTGAGTTTCTCTGGTTTCTTCACATCTTCAAGCTATTCTTGAGTCCCACAACTCTGTCTAAAGCTCCAAGAGCATAGTAGGGAAGGCTTTGAGGTGGTTCACGTTGATAACAAGAGAAAATAACAGCTGAACAAGCGTTTTCTTGGAGAGTTCATCAAAGGTATGTTCATAAAACTCACTTTTTGTGAAGAGAATGCCTTAATTTTTGCTAAAATTAGTGAATTAGAAAGCTTATAGATCCTTGATACTTCCGCTGCATGTTGTTTTACTCTTTCACACATACCTTCTCATGGCCCAAGAGGTGTCCACTCATAGTAGGACTATGTTGTAGTGTTCATTAGAGGGATCTGTGGTACTTAAGAAGTTAGATGTAACTACAGGGGAAAAATGGTAAATTGTCTCAGCTATACTTACGAACATCTGTGAAAGGTTATCATACTGTTGATTGGTTATATCCGATGGACACAGAAATATATCTGTGGTAAGAAAAGTTCAGCTGTCGATCTTTAGTGGAATATCTAACAGTTAACGGATGGTGGATCTCGTGGTTAAAGAGTTTAGTCAGCTATTCACGTATCGTTGGAGCTTCGAGCCATAGGTCCATAAGGTCCCCTTGGTAGCTCAATGGATTCAAGTTGAGAATCAGTTTTTGGGTCAGCTTGAAATGTTCAAATTGACAAGAGGAAGTTCGATTATATGTGATATGATTGAACTCGTTAATTATATATGATATGATTGACTTTATGTATAAGATACATTATTTGGAGAAAAATGGATATAAATATGATTTATATCTAGTGGAGGAGAAAACACTATGGTTTATATGTGATATTAAGCTCTAGGTTAATGAATATAATATAATTATGTTTATTATTTTAATTTGACAATTATAGGATAATTGTGCTCAGCATTTTCTCCGTAACCGTGTGTTAGTAGGAGGTTTCATTCAATTTTTGTAACTAAAGAATAAAATTAAAATTGTTTTCATTTTGTAAAAAGATCGGTCATTCGCTCAAGAAAAGTATATACTGCCTATCACTTAGCTAACCGAGAGACTATATGATAGCTCAAAGTTGCTTCATGATCGTATACATGCGCGTCACTTTCTAAACAATGGCCTAAGTTTTTCTAAACGATCATCTAGCGCCTGAGCGATTATTAAACGATCATCTATACGATCGCTGCCTATTTCCTACATGATCGTGTACTTCTTCTAAACGATCAAGCATTGTCTATACGATAGACCCTCCCCTTCTCCCACTTGCTTGGTCGTTGTATACGATCTTTTTTCCTCCTCCCTTCTACCAAATTCCAACAGAGCCCATACTTTAGATTCTTACCTCGAGAATATCAAGGATTCCAAGTGGTGGTGTCATCACCATTCTTGTGTTTGTGTGGAGGCCGTTCGTGAGTAGAAGACAGGGTGTTGGTGAATACTTGTTTGGATGTTCCAGCGAGAGCGAGAGGAGTAGTCTTTGTTTGAGAGAACGAGTTTTGCTAAAGGAGAGTCTTCAACTGGTATTTATTCGTTCTCTTATTGTTTATTTGTAGTATAATGCATATCTATTATGTTTGAATGTAAATGTGAAAATTCTGTCACAATGTATTTGGAACAATCTGCTTTCGCTCAAAGGTACTCTTATATGAGAGTTCCTTCAGTTTATCTACATAACTCTTCTGTCGATTTTGATCTATCTTAAGTTGTTCCCTGATGATCTTTACATTTTCAGTTGTAGCTTGTATTAACTTGGGAACCAATAGCATTATTTCTCCTACCTCATCCCTGAAGGAAATCAGACATGAGGATTTCCATGAGCAGCAAAATGATCGTTCCAAATTCCATTCGTATATGAACATACACAATTACAATCAACAAACGAAAACTAACTGGTCATGCAACATACGGAATTATAACATACTTTTCAAGATACTCAAGGGAAAGATTCAACATACCTTTGAAGACTCATCTTTAAAATCCCTTGATCACGAACGCTCGTTTAATCTCCAAGACTGCAATACACGAACGTTCGAACATAGCGACTTCAACACAGCACGATCACAACGATCACCACACGAACACCGCAAACTCAACGAACAATCTCCACAAAACCTCGACCTCAGTCAATTTGAGTAAGACACCACCACAATGGCTACCTTGGTATTGTCAGTGTGAGAATCTAGAAATGTAGGCTTTGTGTGGATTTGGTTAAAGGAAGAGACCGGAGGAGTAACAATCGTGTAAATGATTGAGCAAGTGGGAGATGACAAAAGTCTATTATATAGACGAATGCGTGATCGTTTAGCTAGGACTAGCTGAGTGAACTATCGTGTAGTGTCACTCCACAGTCGTTTAGTCTCTCTTTAGCTATCGTTTAGTGAATCCTAATCACTTGACAACAATTCCGTGAGTTTATTTCCCAGAATAGAAACTCTTTCTCAAATCTTAATCATACTAAATTTAGGAAAACATTTTTTCTTTTATCTCACGGTTACCATGAAACCACCAATAACCTCCCACTCAATTGGTTATTAGAGAAGAAGATATAATTATCCAATAATTAATATTATTATAAATATATATGATAACCTACTCACCATACTATATTTATAACCTATAGTTTTAATATTTCATCTCATGAAACATATAAACCACAGTTCTTTTTCTATTTCATGGTACTTAATGTAAATCTTATTTACATTAATCCTCCACTTGATGTATCTCATACATCACACCGATCATATCATATATAATTCTTCCTGTCAATTTGAACATTTCAAATCAACACCAAAAACTGATTCTCAAATTGAATCCATTGAGCTACTAAGGGGACCTTATGGACCTGTAGCTTGAAGCTCCAATGGTACATGAATAACTGACTAAACTCTTTAGTCACGAGATCCACCATCTGTTAACTGTCAGGCACTCTATTAAAGACCAACAGCTGAACTCTCTTTACTACAGATATATTATGTATCTATATTAATCAATCAACAGTGCGATAACCCTTCATAGATTGCTCGTAAGTACGGCCAATAACCGTTATGTCCCTGTAGTTACATCTAACTCCTTAAGTACCACTGATCCTTCTAATGAACATAAGTCATAGTCCTACTATGACTAAGTTCTCTCTTCCAAAGAGAAGTTGTGGCCACTATGTTCAAGATCCGAAATCAGCCCTTAAGGGAGCAATCTATCTATTTATCCCTGCTTCGGGGAATGAGTGAATTCCATCTTGTGTAACTGAGTTTCCAGCTCCTAAAGCAGACAAATCCCCAAAAAGGTATGTATGTTGAGTTGGCAATCTGGCCACTTTCACCCATACTAATCAAAGGACCGCCCTTAAAGGCAGGAATTCCCAAAATACTCAGGATTGAGGCCATGTTATCTATGGTCATTTTGGTGAAATGTAAGTCTCAAGTATGAGGTGTTATATACAAAGACTAGTAATCTCGTGGTCTGGTTTTATACAAACTCTTTGTATATGACACCCCCGCTCGCATGTCTCCATATGAATGGTCATGATCTACCATTTGTAGTAGTTCACAACACTTGCAAACCTCTACCAAGCAGGTCGTATCTGTAGTGTCACAAGGATCAGGTATCCCTCTTTAATCCTTATACTACAGACCTTTTTAGCTTAACACTTAAGGCATGATCCACCTATATATCTCATATACATGCTTAAGTTTACATGCAATAACCATGGAGCTTTGTTTATTGGATATGAGTAAATGCCAAATAAAATAACTCTTATTTTATTAATAATAATGTGTACAGCTTACAAACTACGAGACTCCAAGAGAACTAAGACACCAATCCCATCAATCCCAACATACAAGAGTTTTGCATCTTCTACTGGAAAAGGCCTCATAAGGAGTCATTCCAATGTTGGAATGGTAACTGTTATTATATACAAACTCTAAGGTAGATGTGAATCTCAGCTTCCTTTAAACTGAAGCACACAAGCATGTAACATATCTTCTAAAGTATGGATCATTCTTTCTTATTAACCATTTGTCTAATGATGAAAAGTTGTACAAAAATGCAATTTAGAGCCTAATGCTTGTTGCAAACTGGGCCAAAACATAAAAGTAAATATTGAGTCTCTGCCTGAAACTATTGACACTAATGCTCCATAATAATTTATAATCCTGCCAACATACTGAAGGAACCATGAGGTCCAATGCGAAAGTGGGGATCGTTCCCAATTTTCAAATTTCGTAGTAATTAAAATACAGAACTCACATTATGCATATCAGGAGGAATTTTACAACATACTTTAAAACAGTACAGAGAAGAGAAATAAAGTTCAGTCACACTTACCCTTGAAGCCAAATAAGCCTTTACGAATAACCCTTTTCGATCCGATTACAAATATTTCAATCTCCAAAAAACTCGCAACAACCCAAATGGCCACCACCATAATAGAATCTCATGTATTCTCTGTAGAGGTTGAGAATTAGCAAAAGTGTGTGGGCTCTGCTATATTTTGGGAAGAGGGAGAGATTTTTTTTAGAGGAAATGAACTTTACAGAAGAATAATTCTTCAAAATCACACAGACAAACCCTGTGATCACTGTTCTGTGAAGAAGATGAAGAAGATCATAAAAACCCAAAAAACATCTTTTTCCATGATTGATCGAGGAGAGAAAATAGGGGGAGGGAGTTATAACTCCCTCCTAAATTAAATTTGAAAATTTTAATTTAATAAAAGTAATAGTTACAACCCTAACCTTTAGTTTTAATTTAATTAATTAAATAATTATCAAATTAAATATCAAATATTTAATTTAACCTACAAATGAATCATATTCATTTGAATTTCTCTCATAACTATAGTTTTAATATACATTAAATACACATCAATTTTAATCTATAATTTTAACATGAATCTAATTCATATTAAATTAATATTTGAACTCTTTCAAATATTTTATTCTCTCATAAATTAATTTTGAATCATATCCAAAATTAAATGTATATTATAAAGTTTAATTAAAATATAAACTTTATATTATAATGTGTCATTATACATTATACTATTTTTCTAAGTGAATTTGAACATTTCAAACTCAATTCAAGACATAATTACCTCAGTTCTTTTTACAAACTAGGAAGGGGATCTCATGGACCTACAGATCAAAAGCTCCAATGATATGAGATTAATTGGTTTACCTCATTAACAAAATTAATAAATATTCGTTAACTGTGGGTACACTCAATTAAAGACCCACAACTGCACTCTTCTCACTGCATATATATTTCCGTGTCCATGGATATAGACTAATAACAACAAGTTAGTCCTTCACGAGTGTACGTAACACCAGCTGGGTCAAATTATCATTTTACCCCTGATTTACCTCTGTATCCTTAAGTACTTATGCCCGTCTAATAAACAACTTGTTTATGGAGCAACCATTAAATAGAAATCCCTCTCGGGCCAGTGAGAGGGTAGAACCCTTTTTTCAAGTCCCGGAGACATCACTTAAGGAAGCATTCATCTACTTACCCTAATGTCGAGAAGGAGCGAAATTCATCTTGTATTATTATATTCCTAGCTCCCCACTCAGTCTTATCTCCAAAATAGTAGGCTTGTTGAGTTAGCAAACTGACCATTCTCACCCATGCAAATCAAAGGACAATCCCTCGTGAACAAGAATTCATAATAGACTTAAGATTAAGATTAAGTTGTCTAGGTCATCCTATTGAAATAGAAACCTAGCTAGTCAACGGTGTTACATCTAGTGATTACTATTTCGCAGTCCAGTCTTATGCAAACTCATTGCANAGACTTAAGATTAAGATTAAGTTGTCTAGGTCATCCTATTGAAATAGAAACCTAGCTAGTCAACGGTGTTACATCTAGTGATTACTATTTCACTGTTCGGTCTTATGCAAACCCATTGCATATGATACCTCAACTCGCATGTCACCTACACGAATGCATTAGATCATTGTGCTTGTATCAAATATAAAGTAGGTTGTATCCATAGTGTGACTAGGATAAGGTACTTAGCCTTATCCCTATATTATAGACCCTTTAGAATGTATCTTGAACATTGATCCCTATATGTCTCCACATACAGTTCAAGACTCATAAGACAACCTAGAATGCTAGTTTATTAGATTTAGGGTTATTAAGACAAAACGCATACAACACAATCAATAAAACTTATTAAAATAACATCGATAACTCTTTATTGATAACAGACAAGTATTTACATTTACTATCCATGAGTTTTAAAACATAAAACCCAACACTAACTATATAGAGAAAAACTCTCCACCTTCTTTTAACATAAAGTGGGACTGATTTTTCAAAACAAAACAACTCACTTCACCCCATCTATTAAATTAATGAAAATTATTTTAAATGGAAAAATTGCTGAAAATATTTTCAAATATAACAAAATGTCATAGTCTACCAGTGATAGATGATAGTAGTCTATTAGTGACATTTTGCTATATTCGTAAATATTTTGGTCAATTTTTCTATATTTGAAAATAGTCCTTAAATTAAACTAATTTAATTTAATTAACTTAATTATCAATTACAATAATTAATAACCAACTTAAATTAATTAATTTACAAAATTATATATCTAATATTTTATAAAATATTTGAATCTTCTTCAAATATATATCTCTCTTATAACCTATAGTTTTACATGTGAATCTCATTTATATTAACTTTTAATCTATAGTTTTAATATGAATCCAATTCTCTTATTATTTGATCCTATTCAAATGCAATAAATCTCCTTTTTATTATATAGTTTAATTTTGACTCTCATTCAAAATTAATTTTATATTATAATGTATATACATTATTATATTAATTGTATCATATACAATTAATATTATTCCTTTAATTAATTTGAACAGTTTAAATTCTTTCAAAACTATTGGTCATTGTTCACTCATTCTGAGTTAGGGGAAGAACCTAATGGACCTATAGATTGTAAGTTTAAATGATCCGAGGTTAATTAATTAAACACTTTAATTAAACTAGTGAAAAACACGTGTAATACACATGAAATCTTGTAGCTCTAATTATTTTTTTAAAATAGTAATTTCTAGCATATAATAAATAAATATTATACAATTTTGTTTAAGTTACCATCAACTTTTAAAAGTTAGATAATGTAACCGTTTTTATTTTAATGTTCTCATATTTTATTTTTTTTTAAAAAAAAAAAATCTTCTTATCTACTGTGAAGAGAGAAAACTGTTTTACTAATTAAATTATCAAATTATTATGTTAATATTCTAGTATAGTAATATATGTAATGCAATAATTTTTGTTCTAATGTTATTATATATCTACTTAAATCCTGTTTTTTGTATTCTCTCTAAACTTTGGACCTCCATGAAACTATTTTTTTTAATAATGTAAATGCAAGTACTTATTTTATTTTTTTACACGTGCATCTCACATATACATTGAAAGAATCAATGCCCTAATTCAATGGGTGTAACCACTCCCACTCTGATTAGATGCATCTAATTGACATCTATTGCATCCGATCTCGATGAGTCGCATCGTGTCAATATCAATTGCACTTATTTGACCTAATCCACCATCTTTTATAACAGAAACCTACACTCATTCGATAAATGACAATATGGAAATTTAAAAAAAATGTAAGGACAAAAGGGACATGTAAAGATTCTTCCCATATAGCCTCTTTTAATATAGTAGAGTAGAAGTATATATATACTATCTAAAGAGAAACTCTTTAAAGGAATTAAAAAAAGAAAAAAGAATTTTAAAAAAATCATGAAAATAAGAAGAAAAAACAAAATTAAAAAAAATGGAAAAGATATTGCATATGGAGTTGGAAAAAAACCCTAAAAGCTTAATAAGAGTAAAAAAATAAATGTGATGTCACATATCGTTAATGAATTTTTTATTGAAAAAAAAAATATTTAAATACATGAAAGTGGAATTGAGATGTTTACTTTTGGAACAGTAAAAACAATTAAGTAAGAAGTCTAAAAAAATAAAAAAAATCTTAAATGAAGAAAAAAAAAAGAAAGAAAAAATTGAAAAAGATACATACCTAAAGTTGAAAAATTGTAGACAATGTATAAAAATAAGGAAAGCAACACAAAAATATGAGAATAATAGTGAACCAAAGTGAATATATATAATGTTACAAAAATCTATAAAAAAAAAAATTAGGAGAACATGTTAATAAAATTAAAACCAAAAGCAACACATAAAAATGTAAAGAAGAAGAAGAAAGTGAAGAAAAAAATGGAAATTGAATGTTCATCTAAGCTATTTATAGAGCAAACTTAGATTTAAAAAAATCTTAATTTGATTTGCTTTTTTTTTTTTTTTTTTTTTAATTTTTTTTAAATTTTTAGATAATATGATTTTGTTTCTTTTAAATTTAGAAAAATCGTGAAAATCCAATCCACCTTTTGGATCTATGTGAAATTAAATGTAAAAATGTATAAATTTTGAGATTTTTTTTGTTTTTTTTATTCTTAATTTTAGATAACATAATTTTTTTCTTTTGAGTTTCGAAAAATCCTAAAAAACAAACATATCTCTTGGATCAATGTGAATTAAAGGTGAAAAATAATTTTAAATTTAGAAAAATCTCGAAAAACCAATCTCTCTCTTAGATCCATGTGAATTATGTTGGGAATATCCTAAAACTCGCAATTCATGATATATGAAATATATTATACTTTACAATACAAGTATTATTGAAATTCCACTATGTTATAAAATCCAATAAACGAACTCATGGCTATAGTATGGATATTTTAACTTTATGTAGAGACATAAAGGAGGGCCAAGTTATAGTAGCCTAAAAGGTCTATAAGTATATGGATGAGATTAGGTACCTTATCATGGGGACACTATGGATGCGACCCACTTTGTATATTGATACAAACGACGTGATCCCGAAATAGTACATGTGGAGATATGCGAGTGGGGGCATTCTATACAAAAGACGTTTGCTTAAGACCGGACCACGAAATAGTCACTTTTGTTTATAACGATCGTTTATTGTTAAAACTAACTATTTCAATTCAATGATCTAGGGTAACTCGATCTTAATCTTGAGCTAACTATGAACTCGTGTTTATTTGGAATTATCCTTTGATCTGCATAGGTGAGAGTAGTTCAACAACACTACTCAATAAGCCTCTCATTTTGGGATAAAATCGGATAAATAGCTAGGTACATAGTCTTGCAAGATGTAATTCACTCCTACCTATTTTAGGGTTAGCAGAGTAGGTGGTTTTCTTAAGTATTGATTCCTGTTATTGAACAAAGGGGTCTTGCCCTCTCATGATAGAGAGGAACATGGTTTATTAGTTGGACTATAAACCAATTATTCAATAGAGGGTCAGTGGTGACTTAAGGAGCAAGATGTATTTATAAGGGTAAAATAGTAATTTTGACTTAGCTATAAATACGAACGACCCGTGAAGGATCGACTTACTGATCATGGTTAAATCAAGTGGACAGAAATATATCTACAGTGAAGAGAGTGCAACTATAGAGCTATAATGGTATGTCTCGGTAGTTAACGGATATTGATTAATTCGGATTAAAGAGTTTAACCAATTAATCTCAAATCGTTGAAGCTTATTATCTGTAGGTCATCCCTCTACTAGCTCGTAAAAGACTAAACATTAGATTAAAAATAATTGAGTGAATTTGAAATGTTCAAATTCAAAATTAGGGTTTTGGAATTTGAAATGTTCAAATTCAATTTTAGGGTTTTGATAATCAATATAATAACATTTAAATTTATTGAAATTAAACGTATTTGGAGAGTTCAAAATATTTAAATATTGATTTAAATATTGATTATATGAATAGGATTCATGTTTGAATTAGGTATTTTATTAATTTAATATTTGATATTAAATTATTATTTAATTAATTAAATTAAAATTAATTTCAAGTTTAAAAAGAAAATCCAATTTTTTGAATTTAAATTATATGTAATTTAATTTTAAATTAGATGTAACTAATTAATTTGAGATTGAGTTTTTGAGTTTTAGTGGAATTATCTAAGTTTCGGGTTGTTAGTGGATTTTTCCACAATTCAACACCTAGGCCATTTAACTAATGCAATTTGAAGTGTCGAATTGTTGAAGATTAGTGCTTGCATATTTTAAATGAATATATACTCCTGATTTAATCATAATTAACCTAATGCAATCAGAATTTTGATTTTTTTCTCTCTCAAACTCTCTTCAATCTTCTTCCAATTCCCTCTCAATTCAGAGTTTCACCACTCAAATCCAAGGCTGGGAATAGTATAGAAGATTCTTTTGGTGGTCTACTGAAGATTTGAAGGTCAAATTCGTGGATATTTGCAAAGAACAAGGGGAATTCTTCAAAGGTTGTAAATTCTAAAACCCTTTTGTTTGTAAATTGTGTTTTAACATGCTTGTGACTCAAATTAAGTATAATTAGAATGCTTAATGATTCTGTTAACTTCCGTTTTATGCATATTTATTCTATCAAACTATATGTGAAATGGGATAAAATTTTGAGATTTTTTTTTTATTATTTTAATTTGATAAAATTTTGTGAAAATGGATGTTTCACTAAATTTGATTAAAAAAAATCAAATAAAAATCAAGTTTCAAACCAAATCCACATGATAAAAGTAAAATATTTAATAAGATATATTTTTTTAAAATTTTATTTAATAATTTAAATATGAAATTACCTAGAATCTTATTATATCTTTCAACTAAAATGGGCAAAAGAGGAAATCAAATGTTTCTCCCGGTAGCCCCTATAGATAGTATAAATTAACCAACATTCATTAACTACCGGTCACCCCACTAAAGACTCATAGTTGCAACCTACCTTAGCATGGTAGAACATGTTGCGTCCATGAATTTAACCATTACAAGTAAATTCATCCTTCACGAGTTATTTGTATTTACAGTTGGGTTATATTACCGTTTTACTCCTATAATTACGTCTTACTCCTTAACTACCACTGATCCCCCTAATGAACAATCTGTTTATGATCCTACCATAAACCAAGTCTCTCTCTGACCAATGAAATGGTGGGTACCCTTTATTTAAGACCCATAATTAGCACTTAAAGGAACTACTCATTTGCTTACCTTAAGACGGGAATGAGTGAATTTCATCTTGTATAGTTGTGTTTCCAGCTTACCACTCAGTCTCGTCCCCAAAATGTAGGTTTATTGAGTCGGCGACGCATGTCACTCTCACTCATACAAATTAAAGGACAAACCCTCATAGGCAGGAGTTCATAACTCGCTTAGGATTGAGATCGAGTTATATAAGGTTATCTTATGAAATATTATTCTCTTCATTCAATGACGATATAAAGAGAAATTAATGATTCCGCGGTCTGGTTTTATACAATGAACTCATTGTATAGGATACCTCCACTCGCATGTCTTCATACGAACAATTTGGATCACATTGTTTGTAACTCTTACAAAGTCAGTTGTATCTATAGTATTGCCAGGACAAGACACTTAATCTTATCCATATACTATAGACCCTTTAGGTTATTACTTGAACATTATCTACCTATATATCAACTAAATATGGTTCAAGTCTCATGAAATAACTTTAGATTTTTACTATAATGGATAACTTCATTATTGCATATTAAAAATAATCTACTATTATGTCAAATAACTAATTAACTACAAAGTTTTAGAACATAAATCCCAACAATATTCTATATATTATGGGCATCTAAGGAAGAGTGTTGTATGTATTTGATTTGGATATAGATGTCCAAAGATTATATATGCCAAAATATCTTTTCTTTTATCATCTTTGTATATTTATCTTTTCATATCTTGTAAACTCTATAAATAATGGTCATTGGGACTTTTATGATAGACAATTGAATACAGATACATTCACTCTCTAATTTCTCTTTTCCCTACTTTGTTCTTATTCCTTTGTTTTACAACACTTTAATCATTTTTAAAAGGAAAAATCATTTTAATCATTTATCAAAAGTACAATTTTATTTTAGCCATTGGTCCAATTAGCCCTAGTTTTAATCCGAAAAGAATAAGTTGAGTGAATAAATGTCTAATTTTAAAATAAATTTTCAAAAAAATATTTCAACGCAATTTCTATAGAGATGTAACATAGAATATTGATAAAATAAATGGTAGTTCTTTGAAATTATGGATAGATATACCAATAGGATTTCACAAGATCTGAATACGAAGTCTAATTCAAAAATTCAAATCTAATGCAAATAGAAATCGGAATCTAATATAGTAATTCAAAATAACCACAAACAAAGGAAGTTTTAATGGAAAAAAAATCAATTGAAGCAATCAGTTACATAAAGTCATTAAATTATACAAACAAATAAAAGCAAAAAACCTAGTCCTTCTCAAAACACCGTGTACGCACAAATACAATGTTTGCAAACAAATATAAACAAAACCAATATGAAAACAAAAAGTAAAACTTCATTAAAAAAAAATATATATCAATACAAATAATGACTATATACCATAATAGCCACAAATGCCTGTCCCTAAAATCCGACCACCCGCCGCTCAAAATTCTACTGTGTAGTGACTACGGTGTTGAAGTTCCACCTCTTAGCAATTTGATAGTTCTAAAAAAGAACTATTATTCATAATTTAATTCGAGTTCGTTATTAGATTTTATATGTTTATTTTCCTATTTTTGTAGACACTGAGCAACCGTGAGGTAGAATTGACGATTTAGAGCTGAATAAGGTTAATTTGAAGCAATTTGGAGGTGATTTAGACATCAGGCTTCAAAAGAGCATAAATTACGAATATGCCCCTATTAGAGCATCACAATGCTCATGGCTTGCCTTGGGTTGACGCTCACCCAACACTGAAGAATAGAATGGGTAGCGTTGCAACGCTCACCATCAGCGTTGTGATGCTACGATGTTGAGACGGAGATTGCCCAACACGCGAGCAAGTGAGCGTCGACCCTAATGTTGCACTTCTATCCCTAATGCTCGAATCCAGCCACATCAGTGTTGTGATACTGTCATCTTATCTATAAATATAATTCTTCCATTTTAGGTCAATTTCATGTCGAAAATTAATGGGGACATGCTAAATTGAGGTCAAGAAGAGGCCTTATTTTCTTCCTTCCCCTCTTTATTTTCAGTATCATTAGGATAGTTAGTTTGATTTTGGATGATGAATGTGTATTGGATTGTACCTCGTTGGTTTGTCTATGAATCAATGAGGTAATTCTTTTATTTAGTTCTTGGATCGAGCATTCATGTAAATTATTGAGTTTTTTGCCCAACTTTATGTTTTAATTCGAAATTGTGTTTTATTTGAATCTTGCTTGATTTCAATTTGCATTTTTGTGTTGGATTGACGCCCTTATCATGATTGCAATTCTATCACTAGTTAATCTCGAGCTCGCACGTATCCTAATAAGTCGTTTATGCTTTGAGTTTACCCCGGTAGCATCGATTGAACGTGCATGTTTAGGTTTACAGGCTGAACTTGAATCTTTTCATTGCATGTTTAATTTAAATTTGAAGAATATTTGGTTAATTGAATATGACTTTTCTCGACAATTAATCGACATAGTTGAATCCTAAATCTTAATGCATGTGTTTCTAGTTCTTTATGGCCACTAAGAATCCAATTGAATCTAGGAGCACGTAGGTTAGTTAGGGCACGGTATTTTCAGCCTTAATTATTAATTAGGATGCTTGATTGGTTTCAAATTAATTGATTGTCAGCCTTTTTAGAGATTAGTTAATTTGTATCAATTGAGTAGCTATGCATGCATAATTTGGTGACATGATTCATTGGCGAAAAATAGTTATTTAAATTACATTGAATCGCCACTTGATTCGAGAACTAGATAAACTAATTACCGTTTCATCTATCCCTTACAATTTATTTTTCTTGCATGTACCAATTTCAACTAAAAACTAAAATCCCGTTTTTACTGCTTTTCCACTATCAAATTTAATTCAAAAGAAATTAATTCTTCACTTCTCTGTGGTACGACCTCGCACTTACCACTGTAGCTACATTGTTGTAGTAATAGGAGTAGTACGGTTTTTACAATTTTTTTTTTGTTTCGTAATCCTTTTCGGGAATTAAACGACACTATAAGAGGCTTAAACAGTAGTAGAACCAAAAACATGTTTTAGAACCAAATCAGTCAAGTTCAATTGAAGGTAAAGGTAGATTTAATTTTACTTTCAAACTTGCTAAACTAATACTACGATGACTTCTTTGAGAGGAGTTGGGAATGGATATGGTACCCCACGCTTGGGCAAAATGACCAAATCACCATGGATAGTCACCCTTAGCCATAAAATATATGTGTGCCAAAGAAGGGTGCCTCGTTGGCCAGTAACGGTGAAGTTATATAAATAGCTTTGCTCTGATGGGATAGGACATCGTATCATGTAAGTTGGTCCATTGGCCTAACCAGTTTGAAGTTATTGAACTTCATGTTGATAGGCCTCCAATTATGTTGCAATATCAAAATAGAAAGAATAAAGGAGATAAGAGGAAGTCAGTGGTTGAATCAGTTAAGGACTACTTTCAATTTTGTTGGGAGAAGTTGAGATTTAAAAAGAAGAAAGAAACTGAAAGAGAGGGCGCACAGTGAAGTTTGAATATCTGAAGTGAGGAAGGAGAGCTCTCGAGAGTGGGAGTTCAGAAGTCTCTATCGTGTAAAATTCGTCGTAGTGTGCCATTCATTGTCTACCTCTTCTACTAAGTAGTCGTGTAGCAGATCCCAACGATCGTGTAGCATTTGGTAGGCGAATATGTAGAATTTGATAAGCGATTATGTAATATCTTGTAAGTGATCATGCAGTACTTTGTAAGCGATCACAGGGTGTTTTGTAAGCGATTGTCTAGTATTACTCGGCGATCGTGTAGAGACTGTAAGCGATCGTATAGAGTTTTATAAGCGATCGTCTAGTTTCTGTTTGACTTATATTGTTTAATAAAGAATTCATTCATCGTTTAGTTGTTATTACGAGAGATTGTACCAACTCGTTACATTAATAAAGTCTTTCAATAATCAGTATCCTAAAAAATTGGTATAAGAGCAACCACCTGGGCAAGCATGGTTTAGAAATGTTTTGAAGAGAAACTGGAGTTACTGGACCAAGAGATCTCTGGATTCAGAGTCGAAATCCAGAAATTGCCAACCATAAAGGAGAATTTGGCGTCGTTAGCAAAGAGCTTTAAGAGATTGGGATTGCAGGCAGAGAAACATCAACAAATGCTCATGTCTTATGTTACGGAAATGGCCAAGGGAAAGGCAAAGGTGACGGAAGAGGCAGAAGGATCGAACACCCAAAATGGGTACGGAACAAATAGTTCGGTGAAAGCAGCGGGTGAAGACGCGTTCTGCGACCGAAGTAAATTCAAGAAAGTAGAAATGCTGGTGTTCAGCGGAAATGATCCAGACGCATGGTTATTTAGAGCAGACCCCTATTTTCAAATTCATAAGTTGACTGAATCTGAGAAGATGATGGCGGCGGTTGTGAGTTTTGACGGCTCCACATTAGACTGGTACCGGTCGAAGGAAGACAGAGAGTCGTTCAAAGATTAGGAAGACTTAAAGAAAAGAATGTTAGTGCGATTTCGATATTTAAGAGAGGAATCGATTTGTGGGAGATTCTTGGCTATTAAACAAGAAACGACTGTGGAAACATATCAAAATCTATCGATAAGTTAGTAACATCATTGCCTCATCTGCCGAATGAAGTTTTAAAAGAGACATTCATGAACGGTTTGGCGCTATGGATTAAGGCTGAAGTTAAGTGCTGAGATCCCACCGGGTTAGCGCAAATGATGTCGTTGGCGCAGCGTGTTGAAGATAGAGAAAATGTGTGGGTCGAAGCAGGACGAGTCGAACAGATGGAGGTAAGATCCAAAATTTGAACTCTTCAAAATTCAATATTGACAATCGAATTAAAGCAGTAGGCGAAAGCGAAACGAAAGAGGGAGGGAAGATCGGAGAGTCATTTTCGATGAGGACAGTCACGTTGCGAGGAACGTCGAATAACGATAATTGGAGGGAAATTCCACGAGAAGGTTAACAGATGCTAAATTTCAGTCGAAGAGAGAAAAATGGCTTTGTTTTCGGTGCGATAAAATTTATACTATTGGGCATCGGTGCAAAGGGCGAGAGTTGAGAGAACTGAGATTACTTGTAGTGCAGACGTCCGATGAGGAATGGGAGTTGTATAAGGATGATGAAGTAAGGGAAGAGCCGTTAGAATTGAATATATTAACGTTGAGTGAAGAAATATCGCCTATTGCTAAACTTTCTTTGAACTCGGTTGTGGGATTGATGAATCCTCAAACAATGAAGATCACAGGGGAAATCAAAGGAGAATCAGTGGTGATATTGGTAGATTGTGGAGCTAAGCATAACTTCATATCAGAGGGTCTAGCGAATCTTCTGCAGTTGAATATCACAGACATGACTAATTACGGAGTAGTTTTGGGATCAAGAACCGCAGTGCAAGGTAAGGGAGTATGCAAAAATGTGGAAATGAGACTGGGTGATTGGAGAGTGTGTGATAGTTTCCTGCCGTTGAAGCTAGGGAATTTTGACGTGATTTTGGGGATTCAACGACTACATTATTTGGGGAAAAGAAAGGTAGATTAGCATAACCTAACAATGACATTTGTTCATAGGGTCAGAAGATTACTCTGCAAGGTAATCCAAGTCTAGCCAAGGTAGGAGTTAGTCTGAAATGTACGATGAAAACATGGGATGCTGCCCTGCGAGTACTTAAGGAGCATTTGAGGGTGGCTCAAAAGAGAATGAAGAAGACTGTCAGAAAGGTGGTTGGATAGCCAGAACTTTACCTTGAGGACAAGGTAAAGGTGGAGGGGGGAGGTAATGATAGGCCTCCAATTATGTTGCAATATCAAAATAGAAAGAATAAAGGAGATAAGAGGAAGTCGACAGTTGAATAAGTTAAGGACTACTTTCAATTCTGTTGAGAGAAGTTGAGGTTTAAAAAGAAGAAAGAAACTGAAAGAGAGGGCAATGAAGTTTGAATATCTGAAGTGAGGAAGGAGAGCTCTCAAGAGTGGGAGTTCGGAAGTCTCTATCGTGTAGAATTCGTCGTAGTATGCCGCTCATCGTCTATCTCTTCTACTAAGCGGTTGTGTAGTAGAGCCCAACGATCGTGTAGCATTTGGTAGGTGATCGTATAGAATTTGATAAGCGATCGTGTAATATCTTGTAAGCGATCGTGTAGTACTTTATAAGCAATCCCGGGGTATTTTGTAAGTGATTGTCTAATATTACTCAATGATCGTGTAGAGACTATAAGCGATCGTATAGATTTTTGTAAACGATTGTTTAGAGTTTTGTAAGTGATCGTCTAGTCTCTGTTTGACTCATATCGTTTAATAAAGAATTCATTCATCGTTTAGTTGCTATTCTGGGAGATTGTACCAACTCGTTATGTTAATAATGTCTTTCAAGAATCAATATCCTAACACACGTCTGACCAGAAAAAAGAAAGTAAGCAAGCATCATCCTTCACTTTCTTCTACATATTATTTGTTTAAATAATTAAAAATATAAAATCGTAGAGATAACGAAAATCATGGGGGTGTTTGGCTCACCAACATGAGATAAATTGAGTTGGATCTTCGTCACCGAGTTCAAATCCCTGGATACCCAAAAGACGCTGTTTTAGCAAGAAGTCCGATTTCAATCCCGTTCGCCTATATAAATAAAGTACCTTACCCTCTCCCTATCGGTCGACCTCTACTCAATTACATCGACCCTCTCCTTTCAGTCGACTAAGCGAAGCGACACATTCCAGCCCGTAAGTCTAAGGATTCCTCATCATCTTATCTGACGTGCTGGCTATCTTATCCTTCATTTTCCTTCTTGTTCATCAATCGGAAATCAAGACAAACCGGGCACTACGGTGAGACGTGAAAACACCCGATCCCATTCCGACCTCGATATGTGGAATCGTCTTGCGCCCCTTCCCTTGCCCGCCCCTCTTTCTTATTATTAGTAAGATAGGGTTCCAGTACACAAACAAGGTGGGTTGGGGTTTCTTTCTCAATCTTTCTCTGATTCTAGCCGCTAGCGATCGCCAATTTTGTCATTCCTTCAATCCAATCTCACGGACTTGTTACATTTCGGGTCCTTTTTGAGTCCTCGTAGAGCTAAAGATTTGCATTTCCGACCATATTGGACTTTTTCTTTTATGGCGAAAGGGTGCCATATAATATACCAACTCAATGTTTGGCTTACCAACTTTAAATGTTGGTAGAGTTGAGTTGGTATATTTTACCAACTCATCCCAATTCACTCCAAATCTCTCTTCTTCCAATGTTTTAAATTGCTCCACCCATCGGCCGCTCAGGAACTAATTTCGAGCCCCGATAACCACTTCCAATGACAAATTCGGTGAACAACTCTAGACCTTGACAACCATTTTCGATGACAACTCCGACGAATAACTCCAAGCTTCGACAACCACCTCTGATGACAACTTCGATGACCAGCTCTAGGCTCCGACAGCCACCTCTGATGACAACTTCGATGATCAACTCTTATCTTTGCACAACCTTCATGTGACTAACTCCGACAACCAATTCTGAGCTCCGCAACCACCTTTGATGACAACTTCAATGACCCAACCTCGACAACCACTTTCGCACTACCAACTCCGACGACCAATTACAGGCTCTGACAACTACCTTCGATAATAAACTCCGATGACCAATTCTGATAACCACCTTCATAGGTTCCAACAACAACCTCTGACTATAAACTTTGACGAAAATCACCTTCGATGACCACCTTCGAGCGAGCAACTTCGACGACCAACTCTTCGATAACCACCTCTGACGAAAAACTTCGACAACCAACTCTACTACCACTTTCATGTAACCAACTTCAAGCTTCGACAACCACCCCCGACTACAAACTCTGGCAAAAATCATCTTTGATGATCAACTTCAATAACCACATTCACGTGACTAACTCCGAACTTCGAAAACCACCTCCGACGACAAACTTCGACGACCAACTCCAATACCACCTTCATGCAACCCAATTCAAGCTCCGAAAACCACATCCGACTACAAACTCCAGTGAAAATAATCATCGATAACCAACTTCGATAACCACTTATGATTATTGTTAAAGTATGTTGTAGGTGTAGCCACCTATTTTTCTTCCGCCTTTTTTAAATGAATTTGAACTAAATGTAAATTTGTATTTATTTGTGTTATTTTTAATTAAGTCTCAATTTCATATACAGGTTGGTTTGTGAAGTTTCTGTGTTTTTTTTTCCTATTATTTAGTTTGATTAGAGTACCTAATTTAATTAGGAAAAAAGACATCAAGAGTAAAATTTTGAATTGGCATTTGGTTAGCCTAAAGCTCCAACCCATTTTCAAGTCAAGCTATATTTGATAATGTTAATTTACAGAAACATGCAGCAGAAGAAAACAAGATCATTAAGCATTCTAATTCCTTAATTTTGAGATCAAAATAAGCATGTTCAAAGGGTATTAAGAAGGTTTCAACACATACTTTTGAAAATCCTCTTCAAACACGAATTTAAACTGCAATCTTCTCTAATTGAAGTCGTGGACCACCAAGAGATCTTTTCTACTATTTTCAGTGAATTTGAGTGGTGGAACTCACAATTAGGCTGAATTTTTCAAGGTTTAGTGTGGGTTTGATGAGAAGGAAAAACAATTTTATGCAGAAACTAGTTTTCAGCAGCTTCCTCTCTTCCATCTCCAAATTGAAGAGTTTTATCATTCCCTTTCATGCAGGCACTCAAGAGACCAACTGATGCCACTTCAAAATGCATGGAATCAATGGGCAAGGTATGTTAATTTAGGAGAAATACCTACTTACTTCACCAAAATGTGGAAAAATCCACTACCAAGTTCAAAATTCCAATTTCCGTTTTCAATCTTTAATTTTAATTAATTCAAAATTAATTAAAATCAAAACTAATATTTCAATTTCTGAAATTGAAATAAAAATGAAAATTAATTTTGATTCTTAATTAATTAAACAAATATAATTAATTAAATAGTAATTTAATATCAAATAGTAAATTAATCACACACCTAATTTTAAACATGAATCCTATTCATATTATTTAAATATTATAAACTCTCCTAATTTTGTTTAATTTCGATAAATTAAACGTTAATTAATTATATCAAATATAATTATACAAACCCTATTTTGAATTTGAACTATTCAAATTCAAACCCTAGATTCAATTTGAACATTTTAAATTGAAATTTAATTTGAACACTTAAAACTGATATCAATACAAATTCATTCAATTTACTAATTCAAGGTATTCATGTTTTACGAGCTAGTAGAGGGACCTTATGGACCTACAGATCATGAGTTTCAACGATTTGAGATTAATTGGTTAAAACTCTTTAGACTGAATTAATCAATATTCATAACAATCGAGTCACACCACTATATCTTGATAGTTGCACTCTCCTCACTGTAGATATATTTGTGTCCACTTGATTTAACCATAATCAGTACGTCGACCCTTCACAGGTGTTTGTAATAACGACTAGGTTAAATGTTGTTTTACACCCCGAGCCAATGAGAGGATGTGATCCCTTGTTCAAGATCTAGATTCAGTACTTAAGAGAACAATCTTCCCCTATCCATAAATCGGGTAGGCGTGAATTTTATCCTGTACTATATGTCCCCAGCTATCTACCCAATCTTACCCCTGAAATGGGAGGCTTATTGAGCCAACCCTCATCTATGCAAAAATAAGGATAATCTCGAATAAACAGAAGTTCATAGTTAGTTGTGGATTAAGATCGAGTTACCTAGGTCATTTAGGCGAAATAATCAGTCTTAAATAGTAAACAACGTTATAAAGTAAGAGTGACTTACTTCTTGGTCTGATCTTATGCAAACTTATTGTGTAGGATGCTCCCACTCCTCATGTTAATACATGAAGGGTTCAGAATCACTTCGTTTATAGCACTTTACAACAAATTGTAACAACTATAGAGTGGGTCGCATTCGATAGTGTTTCCAGAATAAGGCACCACAACCTTCTTCGTATACTATAGATCATCTTGACTATTTACTCGAACCTGATCCACTTTTATGTTTCCACATAAAGTTCAAGTATTTATATAATAACCATGGATCTTAGTTTATTGGATTTAGTCTTTACAAGTGCAATGTACAAATTCAATAACAACTTTATTGAAGAAATGTCGAATAACATCTTTGTTGATAATAGAAAATATTTAACTTTACAAACTGCGAGTTTTAGGACATACAACCCAATAAACTCCCACTTGGACTAAAACTATAGTGGATAAGTATATACAATGTTGAGTTCAATGAGAGAAAACAAAAAGAATAAATACAATAAACTAGGGCATTAGATACCCATTATTTCTCCTACTTGCCCTAGTTTTAAGTATCTCGTAATCCTAGTCCCACTAGGTGACACTCGAACATTTTAGTTGAAAGGATCTTTGTAAATGGATCAACCAAGTTGTCTTCAGAGGAAATCTGCGTGACAATCACGTCTTCTCGGTGCACATACTTAACTTCTATGGTGGAGTCAGCAATATATCTTTGCTTGATACTCCTTCACTCTATAGCTCCTCCACTCAGAGTGAATACTGACCCTAAAGTCAGAATCAATGTATCTAGTAAGGATCAGATCCTTAGCATCATACACGAGCATATAATCCCTCATTCTTCAAAGATACTTGAGGATGTTTTTAACGACAGTCTAATGATCATATCCAGGATTGGACTGATATCTGCTGACAATTCCAACTACATAGCATATGTCGGGACGAGTACACAACGTGGCATACATTAAGCTCCCTACTGGTGATGCATATGGAATTTGTTTCATAACCTCAACTTCTTGAGGTGTCTTAGGACTTTGTTCCTTAGACATATGAATTCCATGTCTGACAGACAACATTCCTTTCTTGGAATTTTGTATTTTATATCTAGACAAAATCTTGTCTATATAAGATGTCTGAGATAATGCTAAAGTTCTATTCTTTCGGTTCCGAACTATTTGGATCCCAAAAACATATTGCGCTTCATCCAAATCTTCCATTTGGAATTGCGTAGCAAGCCATCTCTTGACGTTAGCAAGAAATTCTACTTCATTTCCTATGAGTAGAATATCATCAACATACAAAACCAGAAAAGCAACAGTTTTGTTAACAATTTTCTTGCAAACACAAGGTTTGTCAATATTCTGTTCAAAGTCATAAGATTTGATTGCAATGTCAAATCTTATATTTCAGGATCGAGATGCTTGTTTCAATCCATAAATGGATCGATTAAGCTTGCAAACCTTTTGCTCTTGACCCCGTTCAATAAATCCTTCTGGTTGAGACATATAGATACTCTCCTCAAGATAGCCATTTAGAAAGGCTGTCTTGACATCCATTTGTCAGATTTCATAATCATAAAATTTAGCTATGGACAAGAGTATTCTAATAGACTTTATCATGGCAACTAGAGAGAAGGTTTCTTCATAGTCCACCCTCTCTTTTTGGGTAAACTCGTTTGCCACAAGCCTAGCTTTGTAGGTCTATACCTTTCCAGCTAGGTCTCGTTTTCTCTTGTAGATCCACTTATAACCGATGGGTTTTACCCCTTTTGGTTGATCTATAATATCCCAAACTGAGTTGAAGTACATTGACTACATTTCAAGATCCATGGCTTTAACCCACTGTTCTTTATCCACATCTTTCATTGCTTCTTTGAAAGTTAATGGATCCTTTAAGCCATTATCGAGTATGATGACTTGAGTTTCAGTTAAACCCATGTACCGATCAGGCTATTGCACAACCCTCCCACTACGTTGAGGCACTTTCAACTCTTGAGAGGGACATGGAATACCAATTTCATCAACAACTTTTATTGATGGACCTGCTCGATCAACAACTCTCGTCAATGCATCTATGGTTTCTCTGGTCATTTCATCTATTACTAGTCTACTACAAGGTTAGTGATTCTTGATGAGGTCTTCCTCTAGGAAAGTTACATTTGTCGATACAAATACCTTATCTTCCTCAGGATCATAAAAGAAACCACCTTTTGTCTCTTTAGGGTAATCTATAAATAGGCATACCTTGGAACGACGTTTAACTTCTTAGGATTTTGCACCAACATATGCGTTGGGCATCCCCCTATTCTGAAGTGATGTAAACTACCTTTACGTCCTCTCCATAGCTCGTAAGGTGTTTTAGAAATACTTTTTGAGGCAACCATGTTCAATATATATACCGTAGTCTCAACTGCATGTCCCCAAAAAGAATTTGGTAACTGGACATAACTCATCATAGAACGAACCATGTCTAACAAGATTCTTTTTCTCCTTTCTACCACATCATTTTGTTGAGGTGTGCCAGGTGCTGTGAGTTGTGTCTGAATTCCGTGTTCTATCAAATAGTCCTGAAATTTTAAATCCGTATATTCACCACTTCGATCTGATCGAATTGTTTTAAGTTTTTTACCTAATTGGTTCTTAACATCTGCCTTATATTCCTTGAAATTTTCAAATGTATCGGACTTATGATGTATTAGGTAAATGTAGCCATACCTTGAATAATCATTGACGAATCTGATGAAATATTCATACCCTCATCTAGCTTTAACATTCATCGAACCACAAAGGTATGAATGTACCAGCTCCAAGGGTTCTTTGGCTCAATGACCTTTTCCAAAAAAAATATCTTTTAGTCATTTTACCCTCAAGACAAGATTCACACGACGGTAATGAACTGTCTTCTAACTTATTTAGATGACCATGCTTAACCAATCTCTCAATCCTATTGAGATTGATGTGACCAAGTCTCAATTGCCAAAGATAGGCATTTGGCGAAATTTTCCTTTTCTTATTTTGAGTCTCAGCTTTTTTAAACATCTCTATGTTCAAAATGGCTTTTACCTCAGTCGGTTTTGACATGTATAAGTTATTTTCTAATTTTTCAGAACAAATATTATTATCTTTCGAATTAACGAACACTTCATCATAAAGAAACTTTGTAATTTCGTTCCAGCAAACATGAGACGGATATTAAATTCCTTTTCATAGAAGGAATGTAATAAACATTTTCAAGTAAAATGTACCTATCTCCTATAAATAACTTCATATCTCCCACTGCTTTAGCTGAAATAACCTCTCTGGTCCCTACCTTAAAGGTTGCTTCACCTTCTGTAAGTTGTCTCTAGGAACTATTTTCCTGAGAGAAAATACAGATATGATTTGCGGCACCTGAATCTATTATCCAAGTCTTTTTATTGTTTTCCATTAAGCATGTTTCAATGACTAGTAAATCACATTTACTTTGTCGTTCGAATTTTGCATTCTCATCTATATTGTTCAAAACTTTAGATGAGTTGGGAGATAGAGGACAATCCTTTATTAAAACTTGTTTTGAAACAACATTTGCTAGTAATTCGTATGTTGAATTGTTATTACTGTTGACTAAAGCGGAAGCAAGTATTTTAGAAGAATTCGACATGCTGAAATTTTAAACATATTCTTATTAGTAAATTGTAACTAAATCTAAATCAAATTTTAGCAAAAAGTAATAATGTATCCATAATTATTATTTATCTGCAATGATACTATAGTGAGTTAGAATAAGTGCTACCGAGGGGCAATCAAATACTTCTTCACTAAAGCAAGACATTCTTGACTAAATACTATCTCTAGAATAACTCTTAATCCTATAGTCATTTAGCTACTGTTTTCGGTTAGAAACTACTAACACTTAGTAATTCTATAAATGTAACCCTTCAATTCCAGATTTCAGAGTTCGGCCCTAATGAAGCTACCAAATTGGAAAGCCAAGGTTAGAAATGGACCTAAGAAATCTTATCCATTTCTGGTATTTTATTGTTCTGAATTCTATATTACAATCCTTTGAGGGGATCGTCGCGGTTAACGACTAACTAGTGCCACCTAAAAACGAAAGCAAGCGCAACATAGAAATCTCACGGTCCAAACCAATGGAAGAGACCTTAGGATGTGTTGACACATATCCTTCACCCATTTACTATAAACTACTTCTCCCATTCACCTTGATCTTGACCCACACAAGCACTTTCCGCATGAAGGTCACTCCCAGGGTGACACAAAGCGTCGTATGAATCTCACGGCGTGAACTTTCTAGAGACGTGAGAGTTGAAATTATTATATCGTATATTTGATTTTACAATGAACAACTTCCCTTCATTCACCTTGATATTGACTCATGCAAACACTTTCTGAATGAAGGTCACTCCTAGGGTGACACGAAGTGTCGCATGAATCTCATGGTGTGAACCTCTTAGGACATGAGAATCAAAATCAAAACATCACTTTTGATTTTACTGTGAACAACTTCCCCTATTCACCATAAGCTCGATTTATGTAAATACTTTCCGAATGGAGGTCACTCCCAAGGTGACACGAAACGAAACA
Source organism: Benincasa hispida (assembly GCF_009727055.1). Classification (NCBI taxonomy): domain Eukaryota; kingdom Viridiplantae; phylum Streptophyta; class Magnoliopsida; order Cucurbitales; family Cucurbitaceae; genus Benincasa; species Benincasa hispida. Next base: position 24,159,404 of record NC_052358.1, read on the forward strand.
TGAATCTTGATTGTGAACTCTTAGAGACATGAGAGCTAAAAATAATATATCATATATGTTATTAATCCCATTGAAGCGTTTATTAAATTCCTACTAAAGTGTTCTAATAACATATCATATATGCTATTAAAATCTCACTAAAGTGTCTTAACATTTGTATAGGTATACTTTTACTCAAGTTTGTTCCATCTAATTAAACAATCTAAGTTTAGGTGTTTATTCTGTTGGGATTGATGCCCTAAATCTTGTAGGATTCTGTAGTTTGTAAACACTTGTATGAACAAACACTTTGTGATAATATATGATATTTTATTCACTTAAGTATATGAAATATTTGATATCTTAGTTGCATTAACCACAAACCAATAAACTAAGATCCATGGTTATCGTTGTAAGTTAAATATGTATATGGAGACATACAAGTGGATCGTGTTTTAAGTGATAACCTTAATGGTCTATTGTATATGGATAAGGAAGGATACCTTATCCTGATGATACTACGAGTATGACCCGCTTTGTAGGTGTTACAAATGTTGTAAAGTGCTACAAATGATCTGATCCTGATCATTCGTGTATTAGACATGCGAGCGAGGATATTCTATACAAAGAAGTTTATATAAGACCGGACCATGAAATGTTTAGTCTCATTATATAACGTCGTTCATAATTGAGACTTTCATTTCACTAGGATGACCATAGATAACATGACTTTAATCTTGAGTGAGTTGTGAACTCCTGCCTATGAAGGCGGTCCTTTGATTTGCATGGTGAGAGTGATCAGATGCCGACTCAACAAGCCTACCATTTTGAGGATTCTCGGATTGGGGAGTTGGGAACTCAACTACACAAGATAGAATTCACTCCTTCCCTGAAGCAGAGGTAAGTAGATAAATTGCTCCTTTAAGGGCTAATTCCGGAGCTTGAACAATGTGGCGCACACCCTCTCTTGGTCCGAGAGGGGTTTAGTCATAGTGGGACTATGATCTATTGTTCATTAGATGAATCAGTGGTACTTAAGAAGTTAGATGTAACTATAGGAGCAAAATGGTAATTTGGCCCAACTGTACTTACGAGGGATTTGTGAAGGATCATTGTACTGTTGATTGGTTATATCCAATTGACACATAAATATATCTGTAGTGCGAAGAGTACAGCTGTCGGTCTTTAGTGGAGTATCTGGCAGTTAACAGATGGTGGATAATGTGACTATAGAGTTTAGTCAGTTATTCACGTACCGTTGGAGCTTCAAGCTACAGGTCCATAAAGTTCCCTTGGTAGCTCAATGGATTCAAGTTGAGAATCAAATTTTGGGTTAGTTTGAAATGTTCAAATTAACAAGAGGGAATTTGATTATATATGATATAATTAAATTAATTAAATTATATATGATATAATTGATATATTGTATATGATATATTATTGTATGATTGGAGGAACTAATATTTTAATATGATTCAAATATGATTTTTATGAATAAGATTCATAGTTATTATTTTTAATATAAACATGATTTATATTAAATGTTATAAAATAGAGAAAATGACTATGGTTTATATGTTGCATATGATGCAATATTAAAACTATAGGTTATAATTATAATATGATAAGTTAGTTATTGTATTTATTTATAATTGATAATTAAATTTCTTTTTCTCAATAACCAACCTTAGTGGGTGGTTACGTGGTTTAATAACAATTGAGGGATAAAAAAAACAGTTTTCTATTGTTCCCATAAGTTATTAGAATCATTATCGAGTTACTACACGATAGCGTCGAGTTTACTAGACGATAGCTCGAGACTATCTAAACGATCAAGTATCAAGTCTATGTGATAGACTTCCATCTTCTACATGACTGTGTCATCGTATACTCGATCGTCTCCTCCTCAACTCCAATCCTTCCCTCTATCCAAAATAAGCCAGAGCCCACCGCTCATGGATTCTCACACCGAGAATACCATAGTAATCTAGTGGTTGTGTCCGGATCTGTTCATGGATCGAGTTGATACTCGTTGCCGGTGTTCGAGGGAAATTGAGTTCGAGTTGCTCGTTGCATTTGTGACTGATCAAGGGATACACTTGAAGAAAGGATCTTCAAAGGTATTGTTTCCTTGATCCTTTGTATTTAATTCAAAGCATGCTGTAATTTATAATTTAATGCATAATCTGTTTGTTATGACTGTGAATGCATGAGTTCTTTCACAATGGATTTTGGATGATATGCTTTCGCTCGTAAGTCCTATATATTTAGAGTTCAATCATATCCAAGTATAACGTTTATATTTGGATTTAACTTATGATGTCTAGGTGATAAACCAGTTTTAAAACCTCATATCGCTCACATATTGCTCATAAAACCAGTTAACAACGCTCAATTATTCGGCCATAATCCCAGGTATGAGGTGTTTTGTAGACCGTCAACTTAAATACCCCCAACATTAGACAGTATTATATACCGGTTATGTTTGTAACCGTATTTTACAAGATGTCGACCTATTTTAACTATTAAAACAGGTGGTTAACCTACATGAACATGCAACTTATCTTTGTTATGAATTTTATGAATTTTAATGTCTAACCCAATTTTATAACTACTTATAAAACTTTAGACATGCTTTTGCATCCATAACATGCATCAAATATCTCATGATTTAATATAACACTTATATTCAAACAATTGATACCCTAAACATGCATATTATATATTATAGCATCTTATAACATACTTTTAATGCATGTAACATGCTTCCTATAGTGGGATTTTAAATCTACATGGCATACTATATGTACATACAAGATTTATTTAATTATAACATACATCACATGCATAAATGATTAAGCACAAACTGATATGGTTTAGTTTTGGCATTCTCAAGCAAACAAAGGTCTGATTATTACAATAATAACCAAAACTGGCTACAAAACACTTCTAGACCACTCGAACCACCTTGAGCCGGACCCGAACATCTCAAACCAGACTCCAATGCTTAAAATTGGGCTGAACTGGGCAAAAAACTATTGAGTACCATCAAACATCAAGTACCATCGAGCATGCCATCAAGCATCGAGTATGTTATCGAGTATGAGCATCAAGTATGCTATCGTGCATTGAGTATGACATCGAATACCATCAAGCATCAAGTAAATATCATCGAGTACCATCGAGTATGGCATCATGCATCGAGTATGCCATCGAGCATGAGCATCAAGTATGCCATTAAGCATTGAGTTTGCCATCAAATACCATCGAGCATCGAGTATTTTACTAAATACCATCAAGTAAATATCATCGAGTACCATCGAGTATGGCATCGTGCAACGAGTATGCCATCAAGCATGAGCATCAAGTATGCCATCGAGCATCGAGTATAGCATCGTGCATCGAGTATCTGGCAGTGGCTGAAAATCCAGTTCTACTACTCAACCTTTTTCATTTCTTTCTTCAATTACATCCTAATTTGAACTCAAATGACTCCAATCGAATTACAGACACTTAATCACAAGGCCCATCAATCAAGAGCCAATTACAAGAATTACAATATAATTGAAAAGAATTCAATGCCAAAACTCAGAAAAACCATATCGGTTCACCATTTTCATACAACTTATAAAAAACACCCACCAAGCCAAACTTAACTCGAATTGAATGCTTAAATGATGCTCTGATACTAATTGTTGGTTTACAAAAACATTCAGCAGAAGAAAACAGGATCATTAAGTATTCTAATTCCTTAATTTTGACATCAAAATAAGCATGTTCATAGGGTATTAAGAAGGTTTCAACACATACCTTTGAAGATCATCTTCAAACAAGAATTTGAGCTACAACCTTCTCCAATTGAAGTCATGACCACAATGAGATCTTCTCTACTATTCTCAGCCTTCAATTTGATTGGTGAAACTCACAATTGGGCTAAACTTGTGAAGGTTTTGGTGTGAGTTTGAAGAGAGGGAAAAACAGTTTTCTGCATAAACTAGTTTTCAGCAGTTTCCTCTCTTTCATCTCCAAATTGAAGAGTTTTATCATTCCCTTTCATGCAGGAACTCAAGAGACTAGTTGATGTCACTTCAAAATGCATGGAATCATTGGGCAAGGTGTGTTAATTTAGGAGAAACAACTCCTCTACCAAGTTCAAAATTCCAATTTTCATTTTCAATCTTTAATTTTAATTAATTCAAAATTAATTAAAATCAAAACCAATATTTCAATTTCTGAAATTGAAATAAAAATGAAAATTAATTTTGATTCTTAACTAATTAAACAAATTTAATTAAATAAATAGTAATTTAATATCAAATATTAAATATCACACCTAATTTTTAACATGAATCCTATTCATGTAATTAATATTTAAATATTATAAACTCTCTTAATTTCGTTTAATTTCGATAAATTAAACGTTAATTAATTATATCAAATATAATTATACAAACTCTAATTGGAATTTGAACTATTCAAATTCAAACCCTAAATTCAATTTGAACATTTCAAATTGAAATTCAATGTGAACATTTCTAATTGATATCAATACAAATTCATTTAATTTACTAATTCAAGGTGTTCATATTTTACAAGCTAGTAGAGGGACCTTATGGACCTACAGATCATGAGCTTCAACGATTTGAGATTAATTGGCTAAAATTCTTTAAACCGAATTAATCAATATTTGTTAATTATCAAGTTACACCACTATAGCTCAATAGTTGCACTCTCCTCACTATAGATATATTTGTGTCCACTTGATTTAACCATAATCAGTAAGTCGACCCTTTACAGGTAGTTCGTAATAATGGTTGGGTCAAATACTGTTTTATCCCAAAATTACCTCTTGCTCCTTAAGTTCCACTGATCCTCTAATGAACAATTAGTTTGTGATCCAATCACTAAACCGGATCCTTCTCGAGCTAATGAGAGGGTGGGCCCCCTTGTTCAAGATCTGGATTCAAAACTTAAGAGAACAACCTTCCTTCTATCCCTAAATCGGGTAGGTGTGAATTCCATCTTGCTCCTTATGTCCTCAACTATCTACCCGGTCTTACCCTTAAAATGGGATGTTTATCGAGTCGGCACTGTTGAGCCAACCCTCACCTATGCAAATCTAAGGATAATCCCGAATAAATAAGAGTTCATAGTTAGCTCAGGATTAAGATCGAGTTACCTAGGTCATCTAAGCGAAATAGTCAGTCTTAAATAGTAAACAACGTTATAAAGTAAGAGTGATTTATTTCTTGGTCCAATATTACGCAAACTCATTGCGTAGGACACTCCCACTTCTCATATCAATAAATCAGGATTACTTCGTTTGTACCACCTTACAACAAATTGTAACAACTACAGAGTGAGTCGCATCCGATAGTGTTACCAGAATAAGGCACCCAACCCTATTCGTATACTATAGATCATTTTGACTATTTACTCGAACCTGATCTACTTTTATGTCTCCACATAAAGTTCAAGTATTCATATAAGAGTCATGAATCTTAGTTTATTGGATCTAGTCTTTACAAGTGCAATTTACAAATTCAATAACAATTTTATTGAAGAAATGTTGAAAAACATCTTTATTGATAATAGAAAATGTTTAACTCTACAAACTGCGAGTTTTATGACATACAACTCAACAGTTAAATTGTGAAATTTGAAATAAAAACCAATAGAAGAAAAATGCCAATGGAGTAAAATTTTGGGGGTTTAAATACCCATATTTCTCCCGAACCCTTTTTTTTCCCTCTTCCAATAACTCCAATCCTCTTTTATCCTCTTTTCACACACACACAACTAGTTAAGCATCCTCCCAGAATTTTCGAAATTACATAATACCAGAAATAGCTAGCGACGAAATCTAGAAAATTTAGGAGTCCGAATTTCTAGAATTCTTGAGATGGGGAGTCGTTTCTTTGGGAGTCCGAGATCGACCTCCAATATTTTTTATTAACATTTTGAAGTGCTTTTTCTTATTTACTTAATTTTTTATGATGCATCTTTCATTATGTTTTGCTTATATAATATCTACATTAAATCTTATTTGATTTCTAATCAAAATTTCTCAAAATTTTAAAATATTTCTAATTAAGATCTCTAAAAGTTTTTATATCTTTTCCTAAAATCTTTTTAAGTCATTTAAAATTTTTTCTTTAAATTACACTTTTTAGGTGTTTTTGAACATTTAAAAATTAATCTACTATTTCAAAAGATTTCCCAATCAATTTTCCTCTAATAACTTGTTTTTAATTCTCTTAAAAAAATTTCTATGGTGGAATCTTCGAACGGGGGCCTCTGCTTGCTTCTTCGTACGTTTGGCTTAGGATCTTCTTTCTTGGCCTTGGAAGTTCTCAGATCTGTCTTTCTAATAACGCTGGACGTAACATTAGGAAAATTTGAGAAATTGTAATAATTTCTCACATTTTCTAGGTGAACAATTTTTTCCTTAATTCTAGTATAGCCTAACCAATAGAATCTATCTACTTATTTTATGGGATCATTATTTCAAATATTGGAGTAATGAGGGCTAAAATAAAACATTTGTTTTAATTTTTTTTCAAATGTTTTTCTTCAAACAATAATCTTTGATTTAAGATTTAAAATTTGACCACCGTTTTTTAAACGGGTGTTGTGGGGTGCTAACACCTTCTCCATAATTCTCGAAGTCAACTCTAGTTTTTGCAGACCATTTTATTGTTTCTTGATTAAAAATTATTTATTTTATTTGGTGCCCAATCACACGGTAAAAATGTTGGTGGTAACTTTTTTTTTATTTTCTTTTAAAATCATTCCTTTTTGAGGACGTCGGTCGCTCCGCGTCGTCTCTAGCATGTGGCAGCAGTAGGATTGTTGATTATATAAATAATAGTATTTTGTCTATATTAAATACAATATTAATACGTAAAAATTATAAATGATATTTTAATTAATTGAATTCACATATCAAATGAGTGTTAATAATGTTTAGACGAAAAATATGTATCTAGTTGAAAAGTATGTATTATATAACAAGAAAAACCCATAAAATGAATATTATTTTCCTGAAATATTTTCTAGTCAGAATTAGTGAAAATTGAAGATTTATTCTCGAATCCTTCAAATTTGGAGGAATTGTAAGTGAAATTATTGAAGAAATGTGGTGGTATTTCATTGACTACTAAGATGATGGGAGAGATTCAATTAAAAAAAATCATGACAAAGTAAAAGATATAGAACAACAATAGGAAGAAGAAGAAAATGATAATGAAATTCATGGAAAAAAAATTAGAAATCAAAAGTTTTAATTTCTTTTTAGTTAATTATTTCATTTAACCATATTTCTTCAAGAAATATTTATTATCCAAGAAAGAAAAAAAGAAAGAAAGAAAAGCTTAAAAAAAAACTGCAATCCATATTTTATTCAAACAAAGATGGGTAGAGTTATTATATAAAAAAGTTTCAAAACAAAAATAGTAATCATAAAAACAAATTATTTAAAGTTAAAAAAACTGCAGATAGTTAAGACCTATGAACTCAACTCTTAGACATATGAACTCAGACCAAATAACTCTGCACCCACATATGAATTCTATGATATGAACTCCAGACATTTTATCTCAATTCAACGCCCCAAACAACTCAAAACATCTTTCCTAATTTTTTATTTTTTTTGAAAAAAAAACTTATGGAAATAGGATCTTAACCCATCAAAAAAAAAAAAAAAAATAGTGAAGGCACCCAACCACCTGTACCAACCACTACACCCCATTTTTAAAATTTTAGATATGTTTGAGAAAAAAAAAATAAAAAATTGACATTTTCCAAAACACCTCCTCGATTTAGATTTTAGACATTTGACACAATTTTTGGGAAAAAAATCCCAATGGGCTTCAATTGCATTCCGGCCTCAAGTTAAATGGGTATAAAGTCCATTAGTTTTTACGGGCCGCATTTGAGAAATAATAAACAGCCCACTTTCACGACATCAAGTTTAAAAAACCTCTCGCGCCACAAATAGAGTTTCGGTTTTTGCTTACAACTATTCCTTCTGAAAGCTCAAATCCATCGTCTTCCTCAACTGCTTCGTTCTGTAATCCATCTCCCTCTATGCTTCACATATCATCATCACTCATGGTGTTTCTTCCCATCCCAAACAAGGAAAACCCTATTCCTTAACCTAAGCCGAAACCCTGCTACTACTTCCATTTTTAACCTCTACTTTCAGATGTTGGTGATTTTTGGGGATTCTACAAATTTCAACTTGCAGCATGGTTCTTAAGAGAATCAGAAGGAGGTACTAAAGAAACGTATCGCTGAAGTAATCTTGAAAAAAGTAGTTAAAGCATGTATGATTTGTAAAGAAGAGCGAAAGAATCAAAGACCCTCGAGAACTCTGCAAGCTTGATTGTTGTTTTTTCCCCCCACCAGTCTATTAGAGAAAATACTCGTGAAAACATTGCTTTCAAATGCGTTCTTAAACACATTCTAGTGGGCCATTTGACAAACTTTTGAGTTTATATAACTTACATGAATCTTTGGGGAGGTTTCACCCAAGGCCATGCTTTGTAAGACCATAAAGAGTTTGTTTAATTTTCATCCAATGGTTTAACCCAAACATTTTAGGGTATTTTCAAACATCTCGGATTCTTACCTTCCGGGCGCATATTGAGGTAACTTTGTATTCCAACAACTAAATATTTGCATGGTAGAGTGTTGAATTCATTACTCTTTCAAGGTGCGCGCGCACACATATATGTACTGTCTTTCACTAATAACAATTTCATTATTCTTTGGCAAACAAAATTTCAGGAGTCCTTAACTATGGATGTCTTTGCATTTTTACAAACAAATATTTCAGGATTACTCAAGCATGTATGCCATATTCTAGCTTATATACTTGAGATCAACTTTTTCTCTATAGTAGCCAACAGTGCTGTTGATTGGGGCATTTAAGCCAATCCAACAAGCTTCTCACTTATCTCCCACAACTTGCGGGCCTTTTCTATATCACTGGCTTCTTTGGATAGCTGGTTTTGGAATGAGGATGAGTTCTTGTTCCAGCTCCAATATACACCTGATTGTTCCAGGCTTGAGTCACTTACAACCTGAGTCAGAGATTCATCCCATAGTCTGTCAATTGCCCTCGACTTAATAACTACACATTTAACTACTTGACTCGATTTGTTTATCAGTACTACAGTTTCTCAGGACATAACTGACCTGTGCAAGTCTTTTCCCAGCTTCTTCTTCAGACACATAGCCCTTGGTGATGTACTTCTGGAAGGGTGGAAATAAAAGTCTGAACAGGGGAATATGCTCTCTAAACAACCCTGTTGTGGCAATGCAACCAGGATAGAGAGAAGCAAAAGTTATTCCCGTTTCTTCATGATATCTCCTGTGGAGCTCTTGCATGGTGAGCATGTTGCATACTTTGCTATCCTTGTAGGCCTTTGCTCCATCAAACTCTCCTCCATCTATCATGGTTGAGCTGTTCACACCATTCAAACCACTTGCTAGGCCTCTCAGATCTCCCAAGTTTGCTTTTGGGGGCACATTCCCAGCCAACGTGTTTGTGTTACCTGGAATCAAACTTATAGTTTGTGATACTGATTGTTTTGAATGACTTTCTAAGTGAGTGCTTGGCCCAAGGAGTTGGTATTGGAGGGAGTGATGTTGTGAACTTCACTCCATATTTGGTCCAAGGAGTTCGTGGGCTACACGGCTAAAAAAAATCAATTTTATGTTTTATTAACTCCTTAAGGTATGCTCAGAATTCATAACTCCCTAGTATTCACAATTCCACTTCTTACCCCAAACCCTAAGTGCTTTAAAACACTTTTGTAAGAACCTAGAAAGTCATTCATCTTCTTGGTCTAGTAGTCTATATAAATGTCATGTTGAATGCTCTCAATTAGTACCTGTGATGGAGCCTACAATTATTACACGCTTGGACGGATAATCTGATTGCTTTATGTAATCGAGCAGCAGCCGTGTGAGGAGGAAATGACCAAGGTGATTAGTCCCAACACTGAGTTCAAACCCTTCAGCGGTGAAAGTTGGCTCTTTTGCAGTCGGCAAGTAGACAGCAGCATTGCATACAAGCACATCAAGAGGCATACCCGACCGGCGGAAGCTATCCACAAATTGCCTTACACTGTCAAGCGAGGCAAGGTCTAGATGCATAACAGTAAAACTTTCCTTAGCTATGCCTGCTGATTTTGCTGCCATTTGGGCTTTAAGGAAGTTCCTGCATGCCATAATTATGTGCCATTTTCCTGTTTCAGCTAGAGCCTTGGCCGTGGCTAGACCCAGCCCTGAGGAAGCTCCTGTGATTATAACATTTCCTTCCCTCAAAGTTTTGTTTCCTTCCCGTGGCGCCTGGTTGATTTCTGAAACTGTTGCAGTCTGGGCTCTAATAGTTCCAACAGGTTGTCTTCCTTGCTATGTGTTGATGGATAATTTATATTGTAAACATTTCTACTATCTTAAAAAAGGGGGGAGGGGGGGAATAAAACCAGGAAATTGAATATGGATGGGCATATTACCTTATTTCTCAATACGAGAGATTTCAATTTAACTTCGATATGTACAGAAAATGGAACTCCTGAAAGGCCAGTGTCGTTCAGAACAACAGTACCAGCTGGATATACGTCTTTGTGGATGGAAGTCGTGGGAGAAAAAGAGGCTGCTTGTAGAGCCATGAGAAGCAAATAGGAGAGTCGCTGAGAGAGTTTCAGATCACTTGAAATGCTGGCCAGAGCAATTATGGAATGGAAGGAGCTGAAATACTAGCATCTGATTGTTTTGGAGGTATAGAATGTTCTGGCTCCTATACTTGCCACGTTGGCCTTCTTCATCCAATCAGGTTCACCACTGGATCCTCTCCCGATATGTTTTTTTTGTTGCATAAAGATCAGCTATCTAGACTATTCTAATAATTATGGGTCATTGAAGTGGAGGCCCAACTTGGTAAGGTTGGGTCCAAATGGTCCAGTTTTGACATATTGGGATTGCTTTTGGGTAAATTCAAAACATTTTTTTTGGAAGATCTCTGGAACCATGTGAAAGATTTTCCTAATCAAATATGCCACAGAATAGAAAAGAACTATCCTGTCCACAAGATATGTTGTTGGTGTCCAAAATAATATAAGACAACTTTCTTCATCACACTACTAAAAATCTTGCGTGGGTGCAGAAGTCATCTTAAATCCCAAGCAACTTGATTCAAATCTTGGTAACAAAGATGCATATTTTGAATACTTTGATCCATGTTCTCACTTGCCTTATCATAAAAGGACATTGCTGTGACGACTTTTATCTTTTGGATAAATTTGACTTTGACTAATTCTCCATCAGAGCATCAGACTGAGAGAACTTGACTCCCCTTGTGAAACTTAGTGAAGAATGAAGAGAAAGGAACAATAAGAAAGGAAAAGTTTCACATAAGAGAAAAGAATACCAAAAGATCCAAGAGGCCAACAACAATTATTATATTCCTTGAATTTAGGTTTAACCAAACCCCTTGTAAGATATTTAAGTCCCATGTATTAGGATTTTTTTTTTAGTACAATATAGAAATGGGGAACAAATCTTCTACCTCGCTAAGCTTATTTTAGCAAGTTCATCTATTAGGATTACATATCTTTTGTGGAGAAAGGTGATAAGATAAGATTAGGAAAATACACAGGAAGATAATCATCACCTATTAAATTATCCTCCCACAATCATTTATTGGTCTATATCCAGTAGAAAGTAGAAAATTTAATGGCATAAACTGGGTAAAGATTAATAAATAGCTTGCTAAGAACTTCTTAATGCACGATAAACAATAATGATTATGAGACTTGTAACATCCATTCGGGAGTTGAATCTTAGCACAAGCTTCTACCAACAAGGGACTGTAATGGTCACTAAAATCAAGAGCACAGTATTTTTTTAAAGTTGAATTGTTAATTGTCAACCGTTTCTCCTTGGCTTGATCTTTCTTGTTATATATTTCCAACAATTATGAAAGAAGCTTCAGAAGAGGAAGTTATAAACATCGTTTTTGCCTTAAGACAACATAAATAAAGGTCTTCCTCTTTAGGAAACAAGTCTTTCTTTCAAAAGGAAAGATGTTATCTAATCTTTTTCACCACTGGATCACAAAAGGTGAGAAGTCTTAAGATTGTACTGAAGACCCCTAAAAAAACAGAGAAAAAATATTACGCCCTAGGATGCACTCACATGCTTAACATAGAGCATAGAGAGGTCACAATTAAGCCCAATCACAAAACATTTGTAATTGAGTTTAATATCAATGAGGCCCATGTATCCTTCTATTTTCTAAAACCTTCGATTAAACTTTTTGGCATACTCCCTTGAGACAAACTTGTTACATTAGACCACTCTATGCTTAATTAGCATTATAGGCTTCTACTAATTTAATTTGATAGGTACCTTATCATGGTAGCTTTTAGAACCACCACAAGTTTTTCTAGTGTTCTATAAAAACTAATATAAACCATGAAGGAATTGAAGGAGATAAATTCAAACGAGGGTGGCCATCTACTATCTTTCGCAACCAAATGTAATAAAGTTAGACGATTGTCTTGTCTAAATATGCTCAAGATGGCTTAGATCTTTAATCTCATTTTCATGACACAAGATGGATGATTTATCGGACTGCTCCGATAGACTTCTCATATGCCTTTGAATGAGGATGTTAGATTTATCCATATGAACCATCATGGGTTAGACATGTGAAAGAAGTAGAAGAGATTTTAAGAGAATGAGTTTTAAGTCTCATAATAATTACCTAGGGTGAGTTTAGCCTACCTTGTAATTTCAACACTTTTTAAAAGATATATTTTCCTTATATCTTTTTCTTTTTTAACTTTTATAAAATTGATTGAGTTTTGCATCACATCTAAGGAATTTTTTGAACCATTTATATGTTCATCTAGATAGAAAGAAAGAAAGAAAGAAAGTTAATTTTCATATGGTTGATCTCATCACACATGAGAAAGTTAGAAAAGAATGTGGCGGTCAGGTTTGTAATAATGGGATGCATGATAAAGTAATTTTGTATTTTTTTTTTTTTTTCTGTTGCTGTTATTTATGCATCCAATGGCAATAATACTAAAAAGGAAAATAGGAGTGTGGTAATCATATTAAATAATTCTCCATGGCGCACGGTTAAAATCAAAACGGCGTTTACAATGAAACCAACTGATGATTAATGCCTAATGGTGGGTCATAATTAAAGGTTTAGAAAAACAGGAAAAGGGTCAAATGGTTAGGTGGTGTAGTGTAATTACATTTCATAATATTTATCTTTTAACATCTTCTTCTTGTTCATGTAACTTACTTTGTGGGCGGTAAATCCTATAAATCAAAACCAGCTTGAACTTGACGTTGAAATTAATATTGGATTTGGTTAGAAGGTAATTAATTGCAGTTAGAAATGATATGATGGAGCTTAATAATTAATCTATGTTAACTTATATTTATATATATATATTTATGTATGAGATGAAAATGTGGTAACACTTTCGGTCCTTTATTTAGAGCAGCACACTACATTAATTATTATGACTGCCAATGTCATGTTTTTGTAATCAGCAAGTGAGGATTTCTTTTGTTATCTTGGCGTCACAGATAAGAAATGGACATCAATATCCCCTAGGTCGGCTCCTGGGGCCCATTCTTTCTCATAAACCTTTCCTCTCTCTCTCTCTCTCTCTCTATATATATATATATATATAATCCCTTTTTGGTTTCTTCTTAATTGGGAACTTGCCAGATTGTGGGAAAATATCTGGGACCTTAAATTTTTTTTTTTTTTAGTGTTTCAGAATTGCGTGAGATCCCCAATTAAAATAATAAATCATCTAATTACCTGTTAAAATATGAATAAAAGGAGTATATATTAAGATTGTACTAGAAATTTTCAAATGTTTTTTTTTTTTTGTCTTTTACCTTATTATTGGGATAGAAAAGTATATTTTCTTTCGAGTAATATTTGAATATAGTCAATGTTATATCTATCTTCATACATTTCTTTAATTGTAAAGATTTTAAGAAAAAAGTTTACCATATGACAACTTGTGATTGTGTATTTTGATGAATTGCACAAAGATGTGTTTTGTTTGGGATGCACCAAATATTTTTGTTTTTTTTTCCCTCCTTTAGTTTATTCTCATGGATGTTATTTCTTCGTTTATAATTGTGTGCTTATGAATAATTACACCACCATAATGTTTTGAAATTATTAGAGAGTAGACTACAAATAAAAATATTAGTTCCCTTTTCTATTTTTATTTTATTATTAATTTAAAAAGGTTTCAATTTAGTCTTTTCTTTATGTTTTGAAATTATTAGAGAGTAGATACAAATAAAAATATTAGTTTCTGGATGATAAATTTAGAATAATAAAAATTTTAGGGTATATTTGAGAATGATTTTGAAAGGATTAAAATCAATTTTAACATATTTAAAAAATCATTTGGAAGGTGATTCCCAAGTGATTTTTGGTTGAGTGATTGTGAATTTGTAAGGGATTTTTTTTTACCATTTTTTAATCTTTATTACTCTCTAATTCTTGCTCTTCTCTAATTCTCTCTCTAAAAGCTTTATTATGTTTATCTCTAATTTTATTATACTCTTTTTAAAAAAATTGTTCATCTTTCTCACTTTTTCTCTCTCCAATGGTTAAACTCATCAATTTTTCTCTCTAACTTTTTTTTTTTTGGCTCTGATTTATCGACCTTTCTCTAGTTTTTTGCTTTGAGTTTTATAAGTTATTCTCCATAAATCATCATCCCAAAAAAATTATAATATCTGTGAATTTATTGTTTTCTCATGATCTCTCATTATTTCTCTAAATTTTTTGTCCCTCTAAATTTCTCTTCCGTAGCATTTTTTCTTTTTGAAAATTTTCTCTCTCTATTTTTTCCCTTAAACTTTTGTTTTTCTCTATAAAATGTTTGTCTGCCACCCCATAATTTTTTCAATCTCAAATGTAATGCTTTTTCTAGTAATTTGATGGTTCCAAATCTATCTTTTTAAAACAAACATTAATTTTTTAAATACCAAAAAATTTAAATACCACTTGTACAAGTATGAACCAATAATATTAACATGATTTATGTCCTTTTTTTAAAAAATTATTCATAATTAAATAATTAAGCTTAGAGCACTTATTCTAAAAGTCAATACCAAACATGCTTTAAGTCATTGAAAATCACATTTGATTGTAGAAAATTATTTTTAAAAGTGTAAACCAAATATTAAAATGATTGTATGAAAATCAATTTTGATAAATTACTTGTTAGTAAATCAATTTTGTTAAAATTACTATTTCTAAAAACACTTCCAAACATGCACACTATCTTAGCTAAAGTACTTTAAATATGGCTATTTTATTCCATAATACTTCTTAAGAAATTATTTTCATGTTTGATTCCATATTATTGAATTGCTTTTGAAGGGCTTCTCTATCAAATGATTTTGAAGGGTTTCTCAATTAAAGTATAATTTGAGAATAAACTTGAAGAGGCTTTGCTTTTTCAAAAAACACTTTTATATCAAATCCCAAAAATGATGATTTTGAAAGAGAAGTGTTCTTGCCCAAAAGAACCTCTAAAAGTTGCTGAAGGTTTTTCTTTTTTAAATTATTATTATTATTGTTATTATTTTATTTACGACAACATGGATAGACTTCAAAATAGATAATACAAACTTATGCTAGCTGAATTATGTTGTTGACAAACATAGTTGAAGTTACAAGAAGCATTTTGTGCTCTATCTATATTTGGAGGAGTAGGTGAATGTACTCGTGAAAGAAATTCGGGGGTGGGTGCAGGGCGGACAATTTGAAAGCGGACTCCCATTCATTAGACCTAAAGGACCATGGGTCATATATTCCGCGGAACGTCGTTCTTGCCAACATCACAGCCATATTATTAAAAGCTTATGGTAATAATATAATCTTAATTATTACATTATCTTAGTTTTAGTCTTTTAGCTTTAGCTGCATTTAGAAAACCTTGTTTATTAAATTTTAAAATTATTATATTTGGTTATTCATGGAGGAAAAACTGTGGAAATAGAAAGAAAATATATAATGTAATAATTAAGATTATATTACAGTATGGTGGGAAGCTAAAAGGTTGGTGTGAAATATGAAAATTAGAATGTGCTTCCATGCCATCCTCTTGGCCAAAAAACAGAGCCCCTGATGGATGATGGACCCAATGAAGAGGAGATCACCAAACTGTCTCCTGCTACGCTGGCCGGCGCTTATAAAACTAAAACATAGCAGTGCAGTAGAGACACAGAACACATCAACATAAAAGCAAAAAGCAAAAGAAAACAAAAGAAAAAAAAAAAAATCTAAACCAGAAGCATGCTTGTAAGTGATAGTTATAGTCTCTAGAATCTTGTGCCCGATACTAACAATAGGAACCAAGAAAAAGAAATGGCCCACGAGTGCACTGCCTACATTGATTTGATGCAGCCTTTTTTCCTTTTTTCTTTTCTCTTGTCAAGGTTTAATCTTCATCCTTGAGAAAGAAAGGTTTCATGGGGCAGGATGAAGAAGAAGGTGAAGCTGATGTTAAGTTGAGTGGCTGACTCTGAATATCAGAGCCAAATGATTCTTGCTGAATTGAATTAACAAAAGGAAGCTGTGGCTGCAGCAGTAGATTATTGGTAGTGTCTAAATCATCCCACACAGGGCTACCAGGGCCCCAACCGGCTGGCATCGCATTTAACCAAGCCTCTGCCATTTCTCTCCAAACTATCTCCTGTGACTTTGAAATACCCTCTTCTTCTTGTGTGTTTTCCTCTGTCACAGCCTCATTATTGGACTCTAATTCTATGTCATTGTCAAGATTGTTATCCTCTACATCCTGTTGAGGAGCAGAAGTCTGTGAGGCTTCTTCTTCTTCTTCTTCTTCTTCTTTATCTTTATTCAGAAACAGTTCAGGAAAATTAAGCCTTGCATTCTCTCCTCTCAATTTGAAAGCCTCTCGATCATAGGCCAAGGCAGCATCTTCTGCAGTGTCGAAAGTGCCAAGCCAGAGACGATTCCTGTTTCGAGGAAGACGAATCTCAGCTACCCATTTCCCCCAATGTCTCTGCCTCACTCCTCTGTATAGCTTTGTAGCGTTTAAAGGCCGCACCTGAGGCCTAAACCCTGCTCTTGAGTTCAAATCAAGAGACTCATTCCAATACTGAAGAAACTGCTGATGTTGTTGTTGCTGTTGTTGAAACGATGCAAACTCTCCCATGAAGTAAGGCGGGTAGCCAAATCCGTGTTGGGTTGAAGCAAGTGGCGCCAATTGCTGCTGCTGCTGATTATGTTGCGGTAGAAATGATGGACGATGATGAATCATAGGTGTCACATGCTCTGTTTTGAATTGATGGGGAAATTGGGATGGTTCCAAAGCAAAAGGAAATAAAGTTGTTGTAGAGGAAGGGGAAGAAGAAGCATGAGAAACAGAGGAAGCTGGATTCGAGAAAGGAAATGAATGATGAGAAATTGAATCCAATAGGTGAATTGGGTCGTGATTTTCAGGGTCACGGATCTTCTTAAAAGGGCGAGGTGAAATGGAAGTTTGTTCCGGCATGGGCTTCACTTGTCGCGGGGGAAAACTCCATTCCTGAAACTCATTGTGATCAGTATCAATATGTTCAGTCATATCTTGATCAGTTCTTGTGAGAGATAACTTGGATTTGAAATTGGACATGATTGAATTTGATAGGTAAAGAAAAGATATGATGAAGAAGGGAGAGGGAAGAAGGGAGAGTGTCCACGTGGGAATTGAGAGGTGAAGAAGAAAATGAAGAGAGGAAGGGGTTTATAAATAGGAAGAAAAGAGGAAGAGGATTTTGAATAAAAGACTGTGGCCTTTGAACGAATGCTCATGCTTGGACCCACGAATCCAAGCCGCATCTTTCCTTCTCTTTCTTTCTGCTTCTCTGTAACTTAAGCCTCAAACCAATGCCACCATAAACAAAAAGTACGAGATTGTAACCCAATTATACACACCTACAGCTTTCAACTGTTTTTCTTCGTTTCTTCCATGTTTGTAAGAACCCATATTTTCAATTTTTTTTTTTAATTTTTTTAAAATTATTAACGGAATACTGTCCTAGGTTTTTTGGATTAATGAAGTCTTGTTCTTAAACTCAAAATGCGTTATTCCTTGTGCTCTGCTCCACTTATTTCACATTATTTTAGTTACAATATATAAATTTGGACTACCATGACTTCTTTTACTACTTTAAAAAGTGTTCCTAAATACAACGATGTGTTCTAAAACCATTATAAAAGTTATTCCAAACATACTTTAAATTTAGCTCATCTTCTCCTTGTTATTTCTAAATTGGATGACATAAAATTATTGAATTTAAATACTATTTTGATCTGAATACTTGATTGATTAGGTTCATTTTGGTCTTCTATTTTTAAGAAGTGGGCAAATGACTAAAATCACCCATAGTAACAAATATAGAGACTAATTTAGCCTTTAAACCTAATTATTATTATCAAACTCAAATGACTTAGAATTAAATTAAAAAAAAACTCAATCATTTGGATTGAAAATTTCCAATATCTTAACTTTTCATCAAGATTATAATAGTTACATCATTGAATTTAAACTATTTTCTTTCCAAATACCAAAAAAATAAAAAAAAAAAAACTATATAGCTCTAAAAAATATTAAGAAAAAATGTGGAATATAGGCAAGATAAAACTAAAAATTGAAACTTTATGATTATTACGTATTGTTTAAACAAAATATCAAGCCGCGAGGGCTTTGCTTTCGGTGGAAGTGTTGAATCCCTTCTCTTTACAAGAAGAAAGAAAAAAAAAATCAAAATCAAAATTAAAATTGCAGATCTTAGTCGTTAAAAAGTCAAAAACAACCTTACAAAAGTCGGTGTTGAAATTGACACGTGTCGCGGTCCTGGGCCTGCTCCTTTCAATCATTTTGGGTTCCCTTCATGCCCTTCAATTTTGTCTCAGTCAAACACTACCCCTCAAAGACTTCATATTTTAGCTTTTTCCCATGATAATAAAAAAACAAGAGGAGAATGGGAGCATACGATAAAATTTAAGGTTTCGTTTTAAAAAATGGTAAAATCAATTAATAATAAAATTTATGGTAATTCATGTGACATGTACATGACCATAAAT
Source organism: Benincasa hispida (assembly GCF_009727055.1). Classification (NCBI taxonomy): domain Eukaryota; kingdom Viridiplantae; phylum Streptophyta; class Magnoliopsida; order Cucurbitales; family Cucurbitaceae; genus Benincasa; species Benincasa hispida. The sequence goes on from NC_052358.1 coordinate 24,178,551, forward strand.
TTTTAAATTCTGTATATAAGATAATGACTGCTTATTAATTTAGATTTTGTTTAACAATTTTTCGAATTAATTCTACTTTAATTAAATATATGATGTTTCTACCAAATTTTATATTTTAAATTTTCATAAATGATCAAATTTCATTTATCTAATCAAATTTCAAATTTATTCTAGTATTTGAATTGTTTTTCATAATTTTATACATATTCTTAATAAATTAGCTAGGTATTTCTCATATCCTTAAAGGTTTAAATTGTTTTATATTATTAGATTTTTATATTATTTTAATAATTTGAAAAAGAAAAAAAAAATATCCATCACTATCGTAAAAAAGTACAAAATACCATCACTTTTGTTATTCACACAAAGTGTTTATCGATTTAGCTTTTCTTATGGTTTTTTCACAAGCTATGGCTTTTGCTATGACTTTACAACAGATTAGACTTATTTTTTCCTCTTTTCCTATTTCCATCGATTTATCGATTTTCCTCTTTTTCTCTTCATTGGTTCTTGTATGACGATTCAACCTTCTTTTGTTTTATTATTAGAATCAGTTTTCTTTGTTTTTGGGCCAAAGAAGATGAAATCTTGTTCATCGGAGAGAATCAGAGTCAGACACTACAATAAATCGGAACTTCTACGGTTGCAGACGTCAGAGAATTTAAGTTATGATTTTTGTGTAGTGGTTGATTATTTTCTAATGTACCTGTGAATCTTGCAAATACACTATACATTTGAATAATAATTCAGTAGAAACAGAACCTTTTCTTCAATCTTCTAAGTATATTATTATCAATTTTGGTTTATTTAACTCTTTTTCAATTGATTTAACTTTTTGTTACCCGATTTAGTTCTATTTAAATATTTTTTTCATTAGTTTAAACATGTTGTTATCAACTTCAAAATGTAATATAAAATTGAACATATTTTCAATTTGCCCTTGATGAGCTCTAAAAATTAACTAATATACATACAATGTAATTGTAACATGATGTTATGAGATTAACTAATCTACATTTACACATACATAATATGAAGTTATGCAATTTTAATCTTCATTTTTAATGTTTCCAGATTAAATTATAAATTCTCCTAATTTTTCTCCAGCAATGTCTATTTGAATCTATCTTATGTTTTTTTTATTATTATTATTTGTTACATTTTGTAATATTAATTTTTTTGTGGGTATATTATTACTATTTATATCCCTAAATATTATTTTGATAAGATTGGTTTCATATTGTTTCATTTTTTTTTAAAAAAACCTAACCCTTATTTCCAAAGTTTCAATATATATATAATTTTTGTGGAAAAAAAATTTAAGCACTTTCTTCCCTACATATATTTTTTTTTAAAAAAATATTTTTTAAAAATCCTAATTCTACTTCACCTCTCTCCTATCCCATCATTTTATTTCTCTTTCCTATTTCCCATTTACAGCAAGTTTGTAGACATAACATCTCCACAAACTCTCATTTAAAATCTATGCTAGCATACCCTCTTCACCACAGTCGCATTTTGGGTCACATTCTTTATTCTCTCACCATCACCTCAACATTTCGGTTTGCATGACTGTCAAATCTTCTTTTGCTCATTATCGACAAGTTCTCTAAGTAGCCGCATGCCACAAGTGGTGCCCATCGCACCACAGACACACCATCGTGGTCGTCCATTGAAGAAGCAACCACCAATTGTTTCTCGGTGAGACCCATATTGACGAGTTTTTAGATTTTTTGTTTCTAAGATTTTGACCATGCTATTTGTTTTTTAGTTTTTGGTTGAGATTGTATTTTTTTTTTTTTTGCTTCTAGAAGTTTAGATAGTGTATTTGTAGTTTTTGAATTGTTTTTGAAGCATTGTCTATTTGTACTCAATTTGTTAGTCACTGGGATAATTTGGTCATTTACCAATTTGTATTTTCTATTATTTAAATTTGTTTTGTTATTTTTACAATTTTGGAACTTTTTTTTTATCATTTTTCCAAATGAAACTTTAAATTTTATTATTTCTCTTGTCAATGTTAAATAAAATCCTAGATTCGTGAGCTAAGACCAAAATTTATAAATATTTATTCTTTGTTATTAAAAATAATATGGATTTTTGTGTTTGGTAATATGGAATGATTTGGGGGGAAAACTTTGAGTGCAATTTAAAATATGATTTGAATTCAACCTTCATATAGTTAATCATGTCTTTCAAACCATAATTTTGGGATTATAGGATTATTTATTTAAATGAAACCACAATTACTTTCATGCTTTGAAGTTTAAACAACAAGCCATATGAAAGCCTTTCCCAAACATTTTAGAATGATGAGTGTTGTTTACAATATAATTAAAGCGTACCATATAACTCAAAGTTAATTAAGATGTTAGTTCACAAGATTATTATTTATTTAATTCGATTATGTCTTAATTTTTTAGAAAACAAAAACAGAAAATAACATCTAGTATTATTCATTGTGATCTAATTGCCAAGTTGTTTGGTTTAGAACCCTAAACATAATTGGGTGGTAGCTAGAATTTTATTTTATTTTTTTATAATAATTTTGACATGATCTTATAAAAATTCTTTATCTATGACCAATGATATTTGAATAATGATCCCATTTTCTCCTTATATTTGTGAAATATTATTGATGAGAAAAATATGTTTAATCAAGTCCCTATCATGTTTAAAAATAATGAAAAACAATAATTGGTTCATTCTTATGTAGTATTATGTCAAACCCTATCTATGTTGTTCTAGAGTTCAAATAATAAATATTAACATAGGTTTGTGAGGCATGGAGATTATTCTAGGTGGGGCGAAGACTATTTTCTTCAATATTTATCAACGGTTTGTAACCGCTCAAATTAAAACATAACATATTATAAATGGGCAAATATCAATTTATACCTTCTAAACTTTTGGATTGTATTAATTTAAATCTCAAACTTTCATTACTATATGAATACACCATCAACTTTCATAGTAGTATCAATTTACACCTTCATCTAAATTGTATTCAACCAAATCAGTATTGTCTAAAATTTATAAGTTAAATCAATTAAACTCATAAATTTTCATAAGCCAATCAATTTAAGTTATTTATTACATTACCTTTGAAAATAATCTAATTCTCAAACGTGTGTAGGCTTCTTCAAATACCAATTTTACAAAATAGATAATTAGAGTAAATGCATAGATGTTTTCTCAAGAAAATTTTGTCTAAGAATCTAAATTGATTAATTCATGAAAGTAGTGAAGTTTAATCGATATAATTATAAGTTTCACACGAGATTTTTCTAAGGAACATAATAGAGGCGTAAATTGATAGCAATTCAAGATTTAAATTGATATAAATTTTAAAGTTTAAGAGTATAAATTGATATTTTCCGAAAGTAGTCGGTTTCCTTGAGACTTATGAATGAGATAATAAATATGGATTCCTTAGAGTCAAGGGTTTGGTGTCCTTTTTGTAGGAACAAAGCCACCAACTCTTGTTTTTGTTGGGGGATTATCTTTTTTTCAGCCCAAATGACAAGGAACGATGCATGAGTTTGACTAAGTTTTTAAGAATGGGAATAATAATGTTGCAAATTGCTATTCCAAATTTGCCGACGGCTCCCATAATTGCATATATACCATTTCTTTAGCTCTACACTTCCAATTAGACTCAACAAAAGTGGTATATGAACAGCCCAAGGACGGTGCTTGTATTGGAGTGCTCATAACACTTTGATAATAGCTATAACATTTTACCATTTTATTCTTTCTTTTTTCAGTGCATGAAAGTGAAATACATAAGACAAAATTAGGGTTTGATTTTAGATTACTCTTCAAGCAAATTAGGGAAAGAGATTAAGAGTTAAAGAGTGTTAATTTATTTATTTTAAGAAAAAACTTTATGTGGGCCGACTTATCTTTTATGGGTTTGAAAATGATTTTTTTTTTTAATCTTTAAGTAGAAGCAAAATCTAGATGCTTTAATCATAAAACCACAAAGCTAAGATTATGCATACCGTGATGATTAGAATGTTCAAAATAAAATAGAGAGGAACAAATTAGGCTTTATATCCATTAGCTTTGTGATTCCCTCTAATTAACAACAAACCAAGAAATTAAAGATGTTCCTAAACCATGCATTTCAAACATAGAAAATGAGTAGTTTTCACCTATTTTGATTGAGATCAGCTGAAGATATGGAATGCATGCATGGTATATTTTGAGATCATAATTCTATATTAATAAATATTTTGAACAAAATGGACTTTTCACCTTTCCTCTACTAATTTGAGGACTTTTTTCCTCTTATTTTTCTAATATGGTACTGTTTTAAACTTATTATTAATATACTATTGTTTTGAAACTTATTATTTTAATATTATAGATTTTATCTTGCGTGTCTTTATCTCGAAATATCTTTTTATCAATTCTCTCGTCTTTTGAGGAGACAAGAATGCAGTTTAGAATTCAAAATACTCTTGGTTTATGGTGGTCAAGCGATTGGTCTCCTGGCCATTCAAATTGCAAAAATCAAATCTTTTTTAAAGATCAAATTGAATCCAATCTAAAATTGGGTTTCAAAGATCAAATTGAATCCAATCTAAAATTGAGTGAAACCCAAAAATGTAATTCAGTTCGATTTGAAAAAATTTTAAAATCGAATTAACTCAGTTCGATTTGGTTTCAATTTTAAAAACCAAATTTGAAACTTTTTATATATATAAGTAAAATCGAATTTAAAACCAAACCATTTTTAATTTGAAAAACAAAGCAGAATTAAAAATCGAACTATTTTTAATTAAAAAAATATAACATAGATTTTTTAAAAATACCAAAATCAGATTTAAAACCGAATCGAACCGCATATATGTAATTCGGTTCTGTTTGATTTCAACCAATAAATCGATTCGATTCGATTTCACATATTAGAAAAATCAGTTCGATTCGATTTGGCCATCAAACCAAACCGAATTGAACCGTTTCCACCCCTATCTAAGGGTGTGGGAAATCAAGCTTTCCTTTGATCCATGCCTTTCGTCTTTCTCTATATTATTCTTATTCTTTTAATGTTGTTTTTCTCTTTATTTGTTCTTCTTTTATTTGTTTCTATTTCGCTTTCAAATAAAGGAATTTAATTGAATATTATATAATATTTTAATTTTAAAATTGTAATTTATTTATTTCTGTAATTTTTTTTAATTTAATTAAATATTAATTAAGATTGAATTACAATTTTTGTAACAACGAGAAAAAAATAGAGGTTATATATTTATAATATACTTTCTTCTAGTTTAATTTTTAAGATTTTATTTAGGTTAGAATTACTTTAAATAAGATGAAAAAATAATATTTATTTTTATTTATTTATTGAAAAAAAAGCCTTTAGGATTAGACTTGGAATAGCTTAAAGTCCTAATTCAATCAAGGTTTTTCCTCTCAAGGCTCTTGGTTTAATCGAAGATTTTGATAAAAGGCAAGTCTCCAGAAATTTTCAACTTTGAATTTCTTGCAAATTGGGGTATATTTTAGTGTTTGCACAAAAAGTTTAAAAAGTAGCAATTATTTAATCAAGGTGTTTGAAATCTTGGAAGTAGAAAATTTTTAGATTTATTTTTCTCTAATTTATGTTTGTTTAAAGGACTGTAGAATAGGAAAATTTAGTGGCATCTGCAGAGCATTAATTTTACTGGCTTTGTTTTTTTTTTTTTTTTTTTTTTTTTTTTTTTTTNCATCGCATCACCACATGCCCTTGCAACACCGCAATCTACCAACGCATTCCTTCGGCTGCATAGCATCGATGCATCTCATCACCGTGTGACACCAATGCATCTGTCTCTTATACACATCTAGATGTGTATAAGAGACAGGCTCTGTTTTTTTGTGAAAGATGTATTTATCAAGTATATCTTTACAAGAAACTGTACAAAAATATAAATACTGTACTAACACTCTAAGAATAGAGCCTAACCAAATTAACCAAATCCTAAAGACTCTCCGAAGAAAGACCTAGTATACAGGAGATTTCGTATAAATTCACACCCTCCTTCAAACTCAAGGTGGTAAGATAGGAATCAACTTGAGTTTGTTAAGTAGTTGGAGAAAACGACTAGGAGGAAAAGCTTTGGTGAGAATGTTGGCGGATTGTTCAATGGTGGAAATAGAGTGTAACATCAGAGTTTCGCTCAGGAGATGATGACGAACAAAGTGACAATCATTCTCAATATGTTTGGTGCATTCATGAAAAACATCATTGTGAGTAATCTGAATGACACTAAGATTGTCACAGTGAAGTATAGTGGCAGACGATTGAGGGACTCCCATATCAACAAGAAGCCAACAAAGTCACAAGAGTTTTGACGTAGCATCAGCCAGAACATGATATTCAGACTCCGTACTAGAATGGGAAACAATGCTCTGTTTCTTACTGCACTAAGAAATGAGAGAATCACCAAGGTAGAAACAATAATTAGGGAAGATTGGGAAGAAAACTGAAGTCCATGCCCCAAAGTACCTTTGACATAACGGAGGATACGAAGAACAACAGTAAAATGAATGGTCCGAGAGGTAGTCATGTACTGACTAACAATGTGAACAACATATGCAATGTCAGGACGAGTGACTGTCAGATAGATAAGACTGCCGATAAGCTAACGATAGAGACTGACATCCTCAAGTTTATACAATGTAATGTTTATACAACTTTAAGACTTAAAAACAAAGTTTATAACAACAACTGTAAAACCCCGAAAGTATAACTGTGGCATGTGGCAGACCTTGACCTTAGCAGCACCCTGGAACTCCTCACCTTTCGCTACCTGGGAAGAAAAATATTTAGAAAACATGAGCTATAAAGCCCAGTGAGTGACCAGAAAACTGATTCTTATCAAAAGAACTACCCCATACTTGGGTACTTTTGCTCAGATACCTTCTCAATTGTGTCCTTCAATATCGAGCTACTCAGATACCTTCTCAACTGTCCTTCGGTATCGAGTTTCAAATAAAATTAGTCATACAATGATTTTCTTATAATAAAACTTAGAAAACATGTCTTTATCTGAAAGATATTTCTTTAGCACATGGTTTCTTAAAACATTTTAAATATTTTAGTCACTCACCTTGATCGTTTAGGAACCTTTCTCTCTAGAAGTTCCTTGATCACCTCGGGCTCCCTTTTGAATCTTAAGATCCAGATTCAACTTAAAGCTCAGATTACTAATAGTTCTAGCCTTTATCTCGAGTTACTTCCTTCTACAAATATGCTCTAAAATGTCTTAGGAAGCTTATCTCAATATCTTAGCTCATAACTTCTCGTGGTTTGGCCTGAAACATCAAAACATCAAGACTGGCCTAGCTTACCCGACAGCTCAACCCCTCTGTCTTGTCCTCATTCTTCAGCTCGATTCCTTGAACCTTCTTCTCTGGCAGCCCGATTTTGAAAACTATACTCACATAGCTTTAAGATGGCTTTGAAATCACATCAAACGCACAAGTATTCTGGGAGAACTCCTCTTCCCAATTTGATACTACTTTCTGACCTTTCTGTTTGACAGCATCTCCTCTCTTGGAACCTCTTGGCCAATGCATGGTCTTACCATCAACGCATAGCCTCCTCCCAATATACTCTTCTTTATGTCCTTTGAAGAGAAATTGAGTTCTCATCTGAAGTCCTTGGCCCTATTTATATGCGTCCAAGATTGCTTTAATGCCGACACCTCCTACTTGGCCGCATGTCCAAGTGTCTCTTCCCCACACTATCAACACAATCTTGCATCAGCGCAACCCAAGGTGTCTTGTTCCCCTTTTACCAACGCATAGCCCTCAACTTTGCATGTCTTCTTATGCATCCACTTCATTTTCTTAAGACTTAAGATTTCTTCCCAATAAGTCATATATCTGGATGACGTCCTTCATATGCGTTCATCCTTCATATGCGTTCATCCTTCCTATGCGTTCATCCTTCATATGCGTCCATCCAACTCAATATGCGTTCAACTAGGATGATGACCAATACCCCTTTCAACGCATACTACTAGCCTCGGATATCCAATGCATAGCACATCACCAACGCATAGCACATCACCAACGCATAGCACATCACCAACGCATAGCACATCACCAACGCATAGTGCATCACCAACACATAGTATTGCACTGCCGCATCCATCGTATCCATCGCTGTTTATCATCGCATAGTACTGCCGAGTCCATCGCGTCCATCGCATCCATCGTTGCTTACCATCGCATAGTACTGCCGCGTCCATCGCGTCCATCGCTTCCATCGCGACATACCATCGCATCACCACATGCCCTTGCAACACCGCAATCTACCAACGCATTCCTTCGGCTGCATAGCATCGATGCATCTCATCACCGTGTGACACCAACGCATAGTGCTATCGTATACCATCGACGCATACCCTCATCATCGCATGCCATCCATCGCCGCATGCTACAAATGCAACCCTTCGGCCGCAAACCATCAGCCGCATACTATCGCGTCCAACACATCTATTGCACCTGCCTCCATCATCGCATTCCTTTATCCATCGCTCCATCGCATCCAATGCATCCATCGCGTACAACGCATCCATTGCATCCAACGCGTCCAACGTCTAGCACCCTTGGATGCACAGCTTGAGGCTGCTGCATGCGTTGTTCTAACCTCTTCAAGACCTTGGCTGCTGCATGCACTTCTAACCTTCCAAATAACCTCTCAAAGTCTAATGGCCAACGCATGACACACACTAAGGCATTGTCAAATACGTATTCATTTTTCTCCTTGGCTTCCAACGCATGGTTACTCTTGGCAATGCCTCTTGCCAATACTTTGGCCAATCACGCGTCCAACCTTACAAACGCATGGTTGCCTTTTCAGCTTATGCGTTAATGTCCCTTCACTCATGAGTCCTTTTTGACCTTACACTTAGCCAATATTTCATCCATTAATGCTTAACTCAAAACTACTCAAGGAAAATCTATTCAACACTTAGAAATTTCCTTCTCTTCAACATAGGAATTAACTTCTACCTAGTTAATTCCTTTTAACACCTGCTTAAGTAGGAATAATGGAAATTTGGATTTCATAAAACAAATGTCATTTGTGCCACAGTTGTGAAGATTTCTTTGTAATCGATCCCATACTCTTGAGAATATCCTTTTGCTACCAACTGAGCTATATAATGCTCAACAAAACCTCAAAGTAAGTCTTGATCTTGTAGACGCATTTGCAACCAATGGGTTTCTTTCTGAGGGGTAAGTCAACATAGTCCCATGTGTGCATTTTATCTAGGTTCAACCAAGGAACTGATAGTAGAAAAATAATGAAAATCTCGAAGGTGAGTAGGAGGTGCTCTTACCCTAGTGGAGCGTCAAACAGAAGAGGCAGGGTCATGAACAGGTCCATATTCCACAGGTGGGACAAACAGCTGATCAAGGTCAATAGAGACAGGCACAGACTGTTCAAGCTCAGAATCATCAGAAGATGCAGAAGAAGGGAAAAGATCAAAGGAACTGTTAGAATCATAGGGAAGAGGACTCAAGAGAGAATCATAAAAGGTTGAGAGACTAGAGAACATAGTGTGCTCCCAAAAAGTGATATGGCGGGAGATGCGCAATCTGTTAGAGAGAGGATCTTAACAACGAAAACCTTTGTGTTCAGTTTTATAGCCAAGAAAGCAACAGAGACGGGCACGTGGTTCTAATTTGGTATGTTCATGAGTGTGAAAAAGTACAAAACCTGAAAAACTAAAGATCTTGAGGTTAGAGTAATCAGGAGAAGTACCATACAAGCATTCAAATGGAGAAACATTTTGAAGAACAAATGAAGGAAGACGATTGATTATGTAGACAGAGGTAAGGGTGGCTTCACTCCAAAACTTTGCAGAACAGGAGCCAGACAGAAATTGGGCCCGGACAGAGTCTAGGATATGACGATGTTTCCGTTCTGCTCGCCCATTCTGTTGGAAGGTACGAGGACAAGAGCGTTAAACAAGAGTGTCTTGCTGGGTGAGAAAGGAAAGGAGCCTGGAGTCCTTAAGGTGTTATCTGTATGTAGAACTTTGATTGGGTGAGAAAACTAAGTGTGAACCATGTTAGCAAAATAAATATATATTTGAGACAGGGAAGAGCGGTGTTTAAGAAAATATATCCAGGTAAACCGAGAGTAATCATCAATGAATAAAACAAAGTAGCGGTATCCATTGACAGTGGAAATAGGAGTGGGTCCCCAAATATCAGAGTGAATTAAGTCAAAAGACTATCGCTTATAGAACTAGACTGAGAAAAAGACAATGCGGGTTGTTTTGCAAGTTTGCAATTCAAACAGTCAAAAGATATAAATTTGGAGACATTATTCAAATTATGACTAGAGATTAAATGATAAGAGTTTTTTGGAAGAAGCATGACCGAGACAGTGGTGCCACTAATAGATAGTAGAGTCGGTGACAGGGGTAGAAAGAGAACAATCAGGAAGTCGAAGAGATGTGAGCTCAAATAATCTTCCCACTTTGCGGCTCGTACCAATCGTCTGTCCCGATCGCGGATCCTGAACTTGATACCTAGTAGAAGAAAATGACATAGTTAAACCAACGTCATACAATTGCCCGATGGAGACAAGATTAAAGGACATATTTGGAACACAATAAGTATTGGAAAGTTGTACAGGGAAGTGTCAATGGAGCCAACAAGGGATTTGGTCATGTAATTACATCAGCAACATAAATGGGAGGAAGAGATTTGGCAGAAGTAGGTGCAGGCAGAAGAGAAAAATTAGACGTCATATGGTTGCAACAAGTAGAATCAATAAGCCATTTATTACCTGGGGAGATCACAAGCACAGAGGAATTGGATGAAATCACTTGTTTAAGCAAGTCTTGTAAGTCACTCATTTGAAAAGTAGACAGGGAAGATTCAGAGACAACAGAAGAGGCAGCAGCAACAAGAGAGGCAGAGCTAGGATTAGGTATAAAAGATTGAGACTTAGAGGTATGTCTTGGTGGCCGCAGTGGTCTTGTAGGATAGTTGTCCAGAATATGATCTATTTTGTGACAGTATCTGCACACAACTTCTAGACAATCAGCAAACTTATGCCCAGTGAGCTTATAGTTTTTACAAAAGAAAGTTCTAGAAGTACCAGACATATGAGTGCTGGAGAGTACAACCTCCGATTGCCAGGAAGAAGTGATGCCAAGATTTTTTCTTCAAATAGAATTTCCTGAATTGCTGCATCTAGAGATGAAAGAGGGCTACAGTGGAGCAAAGCAGCACAGATCGACTCATATTCTAGACGAAGTCCCATAAGAACCTTAATAAGGCGAAAGTGATCAGTACTAATTTTAGCTTGATCTAATTGTGATCAGACTGGCTGAAGTGTAGCCAAGTAGTCATTAACAAATTGTCCCGTCTCTTGAATAAGATTAATCAGAGTGTTGTGCAGTTGATAGTAGTGAGCTAAGCCAACAGACTAAAACTGGGTAGACAGGAAATCCCATGAACTCTTGGCATCATCAAACACATCAAACTGAAAGTGAATGGTCAGTATAGATGTGTTTTCGATCCAAGTGATAATTTAATGGTTTTTGCTGTCCCATTCCTCTGACCATTCAACAAATCTAGTATCTTCCTCAGTGAATACCTTGGTTGGCTAGGGAATATCACCAGTGATGATTCGCCATAATTTACGGCCGATTAGGAAACTTTTCATTTGATAGGCTCAAGTAATGTAATTTGTCCATCAAGAATAGTACTAATGGGACGAAATACATGATCCTTTTTCATGTGGCTTGGCGGTTGGAAGGAGAAGAAAACCAGGGACAACAAAGGAGACTTGGCAGATTGGTGGCTTGGCTGAAGGGATCAAGGGTTAAGTTCTGAATTGGGAATCGGGGATCGAGTTTGATCGAGGATCGAGTTCTGGATCAGGGATTGGAGGTTGAGTTCTGGATTGGGAATCAGAGATCGAGTTTGATCGAGGATCGAGTTTTGGACCAGGAATTAGGGATCAAGTTCGATCGAGTTTTGGACCAGGGATCAAGGGGTCGATTATGCATAGTGAGGATCGAGGATCGAGTTTTTCATAGAGACTATAGGATCGAGGATTGAATTTTTCACAATGGGGATTGAGGGTCGAGTTTTTCACAGTGGCTTTGGACAGGGAATCTTGGTGGTTCTTCTTCACGTCGGAGAGGGGTTTTGGGTGGCCGATCGATGACCAGACGACAACAATGACAGAGAACAAGAGAAAGAAGAAACCAGCTAGCAAGGCTCTGATACCATGCGAAAGATGTATTATCAAGTATATCTTTACAAGGAACTGTACAGGGGTATAAATACTGTATTAACATCCTAAGAATAGAGCCTAACCAAATTAATCAAATCCTAAAGACTCTCCAAAAGAAACCTAGTATACATGAAACTTAGTATACATTCACAAGGTTTAAACCTAGATTTTTCAATGTTGTTTTTGTGGGTCAAGAGCCCTATTTTCCACATCTTTTATGTAGAAAATTTTTTGAAGTGGGAAGGATAGTGGGTAGATAAGATTGATTATGTTTAGATTAGTTTTTATACCCATAAAGACAGAATTTTGGTTTTTGATTGGTAAGGTTTGGATGTGTTTAGGTTTTTAGAAAGAATGAAGGACTTAAATTTGGGATTTTAGAGTGGATTGTTGACTGAGGTAAATAGTTTCCACATCCCTTTCAAAAATATAAATTTGATCGATGAATGTTTGAAAACTTGTTTTACACTATTTTAAACTTATCTACATTGTTTGCATGCTTGAAATGTTTTCCTTTTAGAAAGTATGTTTTATGTGGTTTGAGAATCGATGAAATTGCCTTATATGTTTTAAGAGTTTTGTTAAATAAAAATATGTGATTGTGGTGAATGATAGTTAGAAGTATTTCGACTAATTTCAAGTTAAATATGTTTCTATTTTGATTTGGTTACTTCCGAAAATTATTGAAAGGTTTGAATGGATTGATTTGATGATTTCTTTTGATGATGTTGCTATTTGATACTACTTGTTTTATTTTGAATGTTTATGAACAATTCAATAGGCCAAAGTTTTTGTGTTTTGAGGATTGTATACTATTTTGTAGTAGTCAAATTCAGAATTGATGGTAATTGAAGCTTATTTGTGAGAAGACACATTTTTGTGGCTGACATTCTTTAGAATGAAGATTCATGTGTTTTCTCACTCATATGGCCTCACAGTTAAGTAATCAACTATTGTTCTAGTCGATTGTTAATCGATATCTCTGATTGAATGAATGACTAGTGTTATCGATAGTTAATCATATCTGTCAAGCTCCTTCAATTATGCATCGTTCCTACTTTTTTAATGAAAGTACTAAGTGACTGAAAAACTTTGAGTGAGAGATTAAAAGAATTTCTTAATGGAAGTTTGGCTTTCGTCCAACATTGGATAAGATTATATATACATATATAAATTATTTGGCAATTGAACCTTAATGATTCAATATGCTTTGTTTTGAAGAAAGTATATTGTGAACTTGTTGTGGAAATTGCTTATTGTGTATTTTTGTTCTCATCTTTATTTTTCAAAATATTTTCATATGAAAGTGCAAGTGATAGTTCTGACATGATTAGGATTAGCGTTTTGGCATAATACAAGGAGTTCATGTTCATGATCTTAGGACTTTAAGCTTCTACTAAACGTTTGTTGGATTTGGCTATTCTTAGTTATTTTTAGGGTCGATTGTACGAATGTCTAATTTTAAAAGTTATTTTTGGAAAATGCTTAAGCCTATATTTCAATTCAAAAAATGTTTAAATGCATAAAATATGTATTTTATTTAATTTAAAACGGACAATTATAACCTTCCTAAAAAACAATAATATTAAAAGTCATAAAATCTAATAAATTGAATTAAATAAAAAAAATAAAATAAAATCTAAATTTCTAGATTACAAAATTTAAATGGAAACAAAAGATTAAAAAATCTCAGGAAAAAAAAGAAACATAAAAAAATCGAAATTTATTTTCAAAAATAAGAAAAATAACAAAATGATCATAGACGCATATACAATATGTGCAAGTTAGTATCAATATGGAAGAGCTTTGATTTAAGGGCTTCTTGCAGATTTGGCAAATTAAGTTTTAAAAATTAGGTCCATTGTCCAAACTTATTACTTTTATAAAAATGGTAAAAAACAAGCCCAACCCACGAAATGTAAAAAAGTACGGATACACTTGATACACTTGATACACATGTGATACAATTGATACATCTGATACACTTGATACACTTGATACCCCTTGATACACTTGATACACTACTGATATACCCTCGATACACTCACACTTATACCGTTGATACACTTGATACACTACTAATATACATTTGATATACACTGCCGATACACACTTAATATACTTAATACACTATTGATGTGCATTTCATACAGTTGATATAAGACGTTGAGATCGACATCTAGACGATACCAAAGGTTTGATCCTGATTCAAAGTGGCCTCGTTGAATAGAGGAATCAGAATTGTGCTTCCAATGAGAAACGACTTCACGATAGAACTCAAACTGCTCGATGTAGGCCTATTAGCTTAAACACACTCAATCTTACCATCAAAACCGTTTGAATCATGCAAATTGAGCGGTGATAGAACTCAAACGGCTTGATGTAGAGTTCGAACGACATTATCGTAAGCTCGAGCAATCTTTTCGGCAGAATTAAAGGTACCAAGCCAAACCCTAGGTTTTCTTCCAAGGATCTCTGATCTCAGCATTGTATTTACCCCAAGGATGCTTATGAAAGCCTTAAGAGGACTCTGTATCGGATCTTCAGGTTGAATGGTCGATTTGGATATTTCACTTGCAATGTTAATTGTTGTTAAATATACTGTTCAAATTTAAAGTAAACATAACAATTAAAACTTGATTCAAATATACATTTGGTATATCAGTTATATATCTAATATATTATTAAAACTTGAAAAAAAATAATACAATTAATCAAAACCTAAATTAGACAAAATTTTAAAAATATACACAAAGATCTATTATAATCAAACAAAAAAAATTAAAAATGAAAAAGAAATCGAACAAAAATAAAATACAATGTAAGTGAGAAAAGATTAAAAAACTCAAAATAAGAAAGCAATCAAAAAGCAATATATGCCAAAAATGAAAAAAATGGCACACAGATAAAATTAAAATACATATATGTACTTCATGATGACCGAGCGAGAAGAAAGACGATAAAAAAATTGAAAATATGTAAAGAGAGAAGATTGGAAAATTGATATCTAGATATGTCAATTAATTGGTACATAAAATGATATATAAGTGTACTGCTACAAAAATAGAAAGCAGGAGAAGAAAGTGGGAAAAAGAAAATAGGAAAAGTGGAATAAATTGAAATAGATAATGAATACAAATTAAAACAAAACATTTTCTCATATATGTTGGATTTTATGTCCTAAAACTCATGGTTTATAAACAATAAACTTATTCTGAAAATTTAATAAGTTGTTATTGAATATATGAATTGCTTACTTCGTTTTAGAAATAAATCCAATAAACTAAAAGATCCATACTATTATATGAGTACTTAAACTTTATGTGGAGACACAAAAGTGGATCAGGTTTGAGTAAATAGTCAAAATAATCTATAGTATATGAATAAAGTTGGGTGCCTTATTCTGGTAACACTATCTGATGCGGCCCACTCTGTAGTTGTTACAAGGAGTTGTAAAGTGCTACAAATGAAGTGGTCTTGATTCCTACATGTAGTGACATGAGGAGTGGGAGCGTCCTGTGCAATGAGTTTGCACAAGATCGAACCACGAAATAAGTCACTTTTACTTTATAACGTTGTTTACTGTTTAAGACTGACTATTTCAAAACGACGACCTAGGTAACTTGACCTTAATCCTGAGTTAACTATGAACTCCTGTTTATTCGGGTTATTCTTAGATTTGCATAGGTAAGGATTGGCTCTATTGGGGATGATGCCCTAAACTCTCGTTGGGTCCTATAGTTTGTAAGCACAGTTTTGAACAAACGCTTGTGATGTAATAATATATGGTATTTTCTTCACTTCTGTCTATGGAACATTGGATATTTTAATTGCTTTACCACAAACCAATAAACTAAGATCTCTGGTTGTCATTTGTAACTTAAACATGTATGTGGAGATATATAGGTGGATCATGTCTTAAGTGATAATCAAAATGGTCTGTAGTATATGGATATAGGAGGGAAAGCTTATCCTGGTAATGCTACGGATGCGACCCGCTTTGTAGAATAGTTATAAGTGTTGTGACTTGTTACAGATGGTCTGATCTTGATCATTCATGTGGAGACATGCGAGCGGGGGCATTCTATACAAAGGAGTTTGCTTGTGTCAGATCAGATTTTCTTCAATTGGTATCAGAGCCAGGTTCTCTGATATTCCAAATTATAGATCTGAATCGAACGCATTTTTCAGTCGCAGTGGGTTTCTGCATTTATTGTTAACCATTTACTATATTTGTGGATGAGTTTGATGAACGTTTCGGGTTTAAATTACCTTTTTGTTAAAGCTTTCGGTATTACAAAGTGTTAATTGTAAAGGCACCTGTATTTTTGGGCGAAATTAACATCGCAATCGAGTCTGTAATTCAAAAGATTTGAGTTCGTCAAGTCTTTTGTAATGAAGCTTCAGTGCATGGCGATGCAGTTCTCATCGAAGAAGAAGACCAAGCGTTGGTTGGATCGTGTAGCCTCAGGTAAACGATCATTGGGATTTAACTAAGCGATCGTTTAGATATTTTTTCTAGACGATCGTGTAGTATTTTCTAATCGATCATTTAGCTAATGCTAAGCGATGGGGTAAATCGTTTACCATATCGCGTAGACGCTGGAGGTAGACTATCGTAGTGGGAGCATGCGATGCTCATCGTTTAGTAGAAGGCGCACGCTAGAAAATCGTGTAGTTAGCAAGTTTCATTGCTTCATTACTACCTATACGATCGCGCGTATCCGATACGGAGGCACTAGCTAAGCGAACGAGGGATACGAAATCGTAGTCACTTAGACGATCGCGGAAGGCAGGCGTTGTGCGGAGCGCGCTAAGTGATTGTGTACTTCAGTCTTCATCGCTTAGTAAAAGTACAAGATCGTGTAATAATAACTAAATGATCGTTTGGATTTTTCTAGATGATCGTATAGTGAATGCTAAACGATAGTTTAGCTCTGGAAGCGTTGATAAGGGATAAAGCAAAGAGTTTATTTTATCGTGTAGACGATCAAGGGATGTTTAGTACACGATGGATGGTTGGAGATGCGATGCTTTTTCCGAGCAGTTCAAGACCCAGTTCGCTTGTTTGAACCGGAGATTCCTTGTCTTTGTAATAGGTTTCCTTTTTTTTTGTGTGTGTTTTAAGGCAATTTTACCCGGTTCATCAACTTTGATTACTTATACATGTGATGTATGGTACTTATATGTCAAAGTGTTTGTCATATAGTTAAAAACCCACCTTAGGTTGTGAAATTACTCATGCATCATGTATTATAATTGTTATAATCGAGCATGAAGAAATTACTTGAAAGCATGCGCATGCATCATGAAATATAAGAGTTATATTTTGCATACAGTGAGCATTATCATGCATCATCTTTTTATTATAAATGTTATAATCTAAGGGTGAATGGAAGCATGCTTTGCTATTTCATTGCGATTTTGTATAAGTGTTATATAAAAGAAGTAGCAATGAATGGACAATGCATTGAGCATGACACGTAGGCTGTTTATAAGCGTTATAAATGCCTTTCATGTGTTAGTTTAGCATTGTGGTTGTTTTCTTTTATAAGTGTTATAAAGGAAATTAGACCTACAATCAATAATTCAGAGTTGCATGCGGACTTAGGGTGAACTCAAGTTTTTTAAAGGGTTTTAAAATTGGATTGAGATAGACCTAAGTTCAAATGGTTCTAAAGAGTTTAGTAACCTAGATTAATCTTTCAAAATCGGTTTAATAGGATTAAATTGGTTGAAAGAAAAGATTAAATTTTTTGTAAACTTATCTATAAGGGACCTTTTGTCTAAGGCAGGTTCTGGCTAGGCTGGGATTCTTAAGTTGACAAAAATGTAACACCCCTACCTGGGAACCTACTTGGAAAGGTGAATTAGATAGATTTTCAACAAGCATGCGACGTTTTGGTCAAAGATCTCGTTAAAGAGTTTGATGGACGATGATAAAAAATTGTTTCACTATCCAAGGTAAAAGTTACTCTTGGGAAAACCTAAAAGTCACTTAGTTAAAATCCTTATTCCTTAGTCGTGTTTTTCTAAGTAAGCTAAACCCTAGGTTATAAATTACTCAGTGGAAGGAAGAGGCATATCAGATACGTTTATGATCCACTCACGTTTCTCCCTGTATGTTCATATCGTGAGATTCATGCTTAGCCTCGTGGTGCCCAGGATGCATCTCCCTTCGGATGGTGTTTGCATGAGTCAATATCAAGGTGAATGGAGAGAGTATTTATAGTAAGTGGGTGAACGATGTGTGTCAACACGTCCTATGGTCTCTGTCATTGGTTCACACCGTGAGATCATTTTGTACGCCCTCGTGTCACCTTTGGAGCGTCTCCCTTCGGATGAGTTTTGTGCAGTTGGTCAATATCAAGGTAAATTCCAGAAATGGATAGGGTCGCTTTAGGTTTTTCCCTAATCGTATTTTTTCCCTTCGGATTGGTCTTTTAGGACGGACCTCTAGGGCTTAAAATGGTGGGTCACACTTATGGGAGATTGTTAAGTAAGTTAATGATCTCTTGGCCAAATCAATGGTGGCTAGTCGTTATAGGAGCAAGAGTTCTTCTGGTATTAATGACTGGTTGAGAACTTCTCAATTCAAAGGAGGGATAATTGACATTCCTTCCACGGCTTTTATCCTAAACCTTTGAAGCGTCATTACAAAACTAGATGTCACACGGGGTTCATGTTAGTTTTGCTAAAATCGTATTGGATGTTTTGTTTTACAAGGGGTATTTACTTAAAACCTAACGTAGGTCAATATGTTTTTCTTTTCAGCAATTCGTTAGTATTTCCGTTTAAAGCTTTTAAAAATGACCGATTATTTACAGTGGAAAGAATCGTGTGAAACGAATTTCGTGGCAAACGACCTCCATCTCACTACTCTTCAAAAGAGGAGACAAGACAGTAAATATGATTTATTGGTCTTGGAGACATGTCTGGTAGAGAATGATGATTCTACCTAGATCCTTGATTCAGGTGCTACCAATCGTGTCAGTTCCTCTTACCAAGGATTTAGTTCCTAGCAAACGTCGTCACAGAGAGAGATGACTCTTCGAGTCGGTACTGGTGAAGGGTTGCTGTTGTTGTAGGCAGGCTGAAGTTATTTGTTGATAAGAAACGTTATCTGTTACTGGATAATGTTTTTGTAGTTTCTCATATTAAGAGGAACTTAATCTTTGTTTCTTGTTTCATTGAACAAGGCTACACTATCTCCTTTCCTGAGAATAAAATGATTATTTTCAAGAATGGAATGGAGATTGGTTATGGTTCAATGGAAAATAACTTATATGTACTAAGGCTGTTAGTCATAAAAACCTTATTTAACACTGAAATGTTCAGTACGGCAACAACAGCTAAAAGACCACAGGTTTCTCCAAAGGAAAACTCCCATCTTTAGCATCTAAGGTTAGGTCACATCGACCTCAATAGGATTGAGAAGTTGGTGCAAAGTGGACTTCTAAAGAGTTTAGAAGAAAACTCCTTGTCGGTATGTGAATCATGTCTCGAAGGCAAGATGACCAAACAACCTTTTACTGGAAAAGGTTACAAAGCCAAGGAAGCCTTGGAGCTTGTACATTCAGACCTCTGTGATCCGATGAATGTTATGAAGGAAATCAAAACTCGAGATTTCCATGAGTAGCGGAACAAGACTATTCCAAATTACAATCATGAATTAACATAACATTTACAGTCGACTTCAAACCAAACGGTTATACAAATATTTCCAGAGATTACAGCATGAGCAATACAAATGCATAAAGAGACAAACTATAAGCACATTGACAAAAACATCTCCACGCTCCGTTGCGCACGAACGCTGGAACAATAGTAGCCTCGAACGCCTGATCTACACGACCACAACATCGCAGCGACACAACACGAACACTTCGCGCTCGTTCTCAACGATCTCCTTGGTCACAAATAACTCCGCAACACGAACGGCCTCCACAGCACCACGAACGGCCTCCAAAAAACCTCGTCGATGTCAAATTGAGTTTGACACCACCAACAAGGTTACCTTGGTATTCTCGGTGTGAGAATCCAGAGGGTGGGCTCTGTTCGGACTTGGTATGAGGCAGACGAATGGAAGAAACAATGATCACGTACACGACTAGGCAAGTGGGAGATGGCAGAGACCTATCGTATAGGTCAATACCCAATCGTTTAGATAAAGCTATGCGATCGTTTAGTCTATCGTTTAGCTTGGTCTGTTGCCTACAGACACTACACGATCGTTTATCTTGGGCAGTGATCGTCTAGCAAAGCTATTCGATCATTTAGTAAACACTGCACGATCGTTTAGCTCGCCCAGCCGTTGTTTAGTAAATTTGTATTTACTTGACAACCCGTGAGTATCTTTGCGTGAGAGAGAAAAACTCTTTCAAATGTTTGTAAAAAAACTTCTTTTTTAAAAATAGGAAACCACTTTCCTTTTAAACTCACAGTTACCATGATCCAATAACCACCCACTACTTTGGTTATTTAAAAGAAAAAGTATTAATTATCCAATAATTAATATTATTTTAAATATAAATGATAACAAACTTATCATACTATATTTATAACCTATAGTTTTAATATTTCATCTCATGAAACATATAAACCATAGTTCTTTTTCTATTCCATGGCACTTAATGTAAATCTCATTTACATCAATCCTCCACTAGATGTATCTTATACATCATACCGATTATATCATATATAATCAAAATACCTCTTGTCAATTTGAACATTTCAAATCAACAACAAGAACTGATCAATCCAAGCTACCAAGGGGACCTCATGAACCTGTAGCTCCGAAGCTTCAACAGTACGTGAATATCTGACTAAACTCTTTAGTCACGGGATCCACCATCCGTTAACTGCCAGGCACTCCACTAAAGACCAACAGTTGAACTCTCCTTACTATAGATATATTATGTGTCCATCTTAACCAATCAGCAGTGTAACAACCCTTCACAGATCGCTCGTAAGTACAGCTGGGCCAATAACCATTATGCCCCTGTAGTTACATTTGTCTCCTTAAGTACCACTGATCCCTTTAATGAACATAAGTCATAGCCCTACTATAACTGAGTCTTCTCTTTTAAAGAGAAGCTGTGGCCACTATGTTCAAGCCTCAAAATTAGCCCTTAAGGGAGAAAATCTCTATATTTATCCCTGCTTCGGGAAAAGAGTGAATTCCATCTTGTGGATTGAGTTCCCAGCTCCCAAATCTGACAAGTCCCCAAAAAGGTAGGCACATTGAGTTGGTAATCTGGCCACTCTCACCCATACTAATCAAAGGACCACCCTCAAAGGCAGAAGTTCCCAAAACACTCAGGATTGAGGTCGTGTCACCTATGGTCGTTTAGGTGAGATGTAAGTCTCTAGTATCAACGGCGTTATATAGAAAGTCTAGTCATATCATGGTTTAGGTCTTATACAAACTCTTTGTATAGGACACCCCTGCTCCACGTTTCCATATGAATAGTTAGGATCTACCATCTGTAATAGTTTACAACACTTGCAAACCTCTACAAAGCGGGCCGTATCCGTAATGTCACAAGGATCAGGTATCCCACCTTAATCCTTATACTACAGACCGATTTAGGTTATCACTTAAGGCATGATCCATTTGTATATCACATGTACATGCTTAAGTTCACATAACATAACCAAGGAGCTTTGTTTATTGGATATGAGTAAATGTCAGAATTAATAACACTTATTTTATTCATTAAACAATGTGTATCTTTACAAAACAACGAGTCTCCAGAGGAATTAGGACACTAATCCCAACATGTTAGAGCTTGAGGTGGGTATGAATATTTCATCTCTTTCATAGATGATTATTCAAGGTTTGGGTATCTCTTCTTAATGCAACATAAGTCTGAAGCCCTTGACATGTTCAAAGAGTATAAGGCTGAAGTTGAAAACTTGTTAGGTAAGAAGATAAAAACACTACGATCTGATCGTGGTGGCGAGATATGGACCTCCAATTCCAGAACTATATGATAGAACATGGGATTGCATCCCAACTCTCGGCCTCTGGTACACCTCAGCAGAATGGCGTATCAGAAAGGAGAAATAGGACTTTGTTGGACATGGTTCAGTCTATGATGAGTTACACTCATCTTCCAGACTCGTTTTTGGGTTATGCAGTGTAGACTGCATGTTATATCCTGAACAACGTTCCCTGGAAAAGTGTTTCTGAAACACCTTTTGAGTTATGGAGAGATCGTAAAGGATGTTTACGTCACTTCAGGATTTGGGGCTGTCTGGCACATGTGCTAACAATTAACCCAAAGAAGTTGGAACTGCGTTCGAAGGTTTGCCTCTTTGTAGGCTACCCCAAGGAAATGATAGGTGGATACTTCTATGATCCAAGTGAGAACAAAGTGTTTGTTTCCACTAATGCTATCTTCTTGGAAGAAGATCACATGAGGGATCATAAGCCACGAAGTAAGCTCTTTTTACGAGAGTTCTTAAGTGAGACTGAGATTGCTGAGGGTTCAACAAGAGTTGTTGAACAGGCCGATAGATCAACAAGAGTTTTTGAGGTCGGGATGTCTAGTCAACCAGCTCAAGAGTTGAGACTGCCTCAATGTAGTGGAAGGGTTATGTACCCACTAGATTGCTACATGGGTTTGATTTAAGTCCAAAACGTCATTACGAATGATGGGGTCGAGGATCCATTGTCTTTTAAGAAAGCAATGGAGGATGTTGACAAAGATGAATGAGTAAGGCCATGAACCAGGAAATGAAGTCTATGTACTTCAATAACGTCTGAGAGCTTGTTGATCCACCTGATGCAGTAAGACTTATTGGGTGTAAGTGGATCTTTAAGCGAAAGAGAGATGTAGATGGAAAGGTGCAAACCTTTAAGGCTAGGCTCGTGGAAAAAGGTTATACCTAGGTTGAGGGAGTTGACTATGAGGAAACTTTCTAACCTGTTGTCATGCTAAAGTCTATCAGGATTCTCCTATCCATAGGCACATTTCATGATTATGAAATATGATAAATGGACATCAAGACTGCCTTTCTTAATGGTAATCTTGAGGAGACCATCTATATGACTCAACCAGAGGGGTTCATAGTTTCAGATCAAGAGCAAAAAATTTGCAAGCTTAATAGGTCCATTTATAGGCTAAAACTATGGGGTTGATGCCCTAAAGTCTCGTGTTCTGTAGTTGGTAAACAGTTTGTACGAACGCTTGTGTTGTTAATATATGATATTTACTTCACATCTTGTATTTTGCTCAATTACTTGTTTTATTTGCTTTACCACAAACCAATAAACATAGAATCCTTGGTTATCTATATGTGACTCAAGCATGTATGTGGTGACATACAAGTGGATCATGTCTTGAGTGATAACCAAAATGGTCTATAGTATATGAATATATGAGGGAAACCTTATCCTGGTAACGATACGGACGCGACCTGCTTTGTGGAATGGTCACAAGTGTTATGACTTGTCACAGATAGTTTGATTCTGATCATTCGTGTTAGGGACATACGAGCGGGGGCGTCCTATACAAAGAGTTTATATAAGACCTGACCACGAAGTGTTAACGTCTCCTTATATAACACCATTCATGACAGAGACTTCACTTCACTAGGATGACCATAGGTAACATGATCTCAATCCTGAGTGAGTTAGGAACTTCTACCATTGAAGGTGGTCTTTGATTTGTGTGGGTGCGAGTGGCTAGGTCGCTAATTCAAACCTACCATTTTGGGGATTTGTTTGATTTGGGAGCTGGGAACTCAGCTACACAAGATGGAATTCACTCATTCCTTGAGGCAGGGGGTAAGTAGATAGATAGCTCCCTTAAGGATTGATTCCGAGGTTTTTGCCCAGAGGTGTTCACACATAGTTGGACTATGGTGTAGTGTTCATTAGAGGAATCAGTGGTACTTAAGGAGTGAGATGTAACTGTAGGGCAAAATGATAATTTGGCCGGCTGTACTTACGAGCATTTGTGAAGGGTCATCGTACTCATGATTAGTTATATCCGATGGACACAGAAATATATCTGTGGTAAGAAGAGTTCAGCTGTTGGTCTTTAGTGGAATGCCTGATAGTTAACGGATGATGGATCTCGTGGCTAAAGAGTTTAGTCAGCTATTTAGGGATCGTTGAAGCTTCGAGCCACAGGTCCATTAGGTCTCTTGGGTAGCTTGGATAAAGTCGAGAACCAGTGTTTCGGTTAATTTGAAATGTTTAAATCTACAAGAGGAAGTTCGATTATATATGATATAATTGGACTGGTTAATTATATGTGATATAATTGACTAAATGTATGAGATACATTATTTTGGAGAAAATTAGATATAAATATGATTTATATCAAGTAGAGGAGAAAATACTATAGTAGATATGTGATATCAAACTATAGGATAAAAATATAATATGATTATATTTATTAATTAATTAGTTGGTTAATTATATGATAATTAATCCAAAATTCACGTTCTGACGTGGGTTAATGGGTCAACGTCGGTTAGTGTAACTGATGAGTTAAAATGAAAAATGTTTTTGTTTTGAATCACCCGTCATTCAATCGATTGCCCGAAGAGAAAAAGAGATCGAGCGCGCGTTGTAGTATTGCAAAACGATCGCTTACATAAAACGAAAGCCTATACGATAGTCCTCTCCGCCTAAACGATCGTCTACCTCATGCCTAAATGATTGCACACTATTTCCTAGATGATCGGATAGTTTCTCTAAATGATTGTATAGTGTGCCGATTTTACTAAACGATCGTTCAGTAAATCCTACACGATCATGTAGCTCCTCCTAAACAATAAGCATTTCTGCTATGCGATAGCGTTTTTCCCTCCCACTTGCTTATCGCCTACATGATTCATGTTTCCTCCTTTCTCTACCAAATTTACCGAAGACCACCCTTTGGGTTTTCACTCCGAGAATACTCGGGGCTCTTTAGTGGTGGTGTCGTCCCCATGGCGTTCGTGTTCGTGCTGCTGTTGGATGTTGGTAGATCACGTAGAGGGTTCCATTGCGTTGGAGTTTTGATGTGTGAAGAACGTCTTCAACTGTATGGAACTCTTTCCCTTGTTATTTTTTTATTCATAGCATGCCGATAATTAATATTTGTTTGCATAACTTTAGGTTTTGAATGTATAATATGTATTTCGATCACGATGAGATTGGAGCGATCTGAACGCGCTCATGGAACTCTTAGATATGAGATCCTTCAAGTTTCTTACTATTGGTGCAGTTAGAGTGGATCACATACGAACTGATGAAAATTTGGTAGATCCTTTGACCAAAAGACTGGCTAGAGAAAAGGTTTTCAGAACCTCAGAAAGTATGGATCTCATGCCTATTGAAAAATGAATCGCAGTGAGGAAAACCCAACCTGTAGACTGGAGATCCCAAAGTTCCATTCCTATGACTTAAAAGTCTGAGCATGGTATCCTGAAGCGTAAGAAAGGTTGAACTCAGTTCTTAATGAGATCTATACTTGATGACAAGTGGGGTACCCAGCTATAGAAGTACCTTTGATAGACTCACCTGTGTGAATGTGGAAGTGAGGGCCGCTTCCTATGGAATTTATAGGCAAACTCTCTAGAGCATTCACTAAATCGAGATTCACGTGTTAGGCCTTAAAAGCACGAGCTTTCGTACTACACCCAAATAACACTCTGTGTGAGATGCTGTTAGAGATAAAGTTCAAAACTAAGGGTTACTCTAGGCAAACTCTCAAAACGTCTTCAACTGGTATGACACTCTTTCTCTTGTTATTTTGTTGGTCATAGCATGCCGATAATTAGTGTTTGTTTGCATAACTTTTCGTATGAATGTATAATGTTGTATTTTGGTCACCGTGAGATCGGAGCGATCCGAACGCGCTCATGGAACTCTTCGGTAAGAGATTCTTCAATTGGTATCAGAGCCAGGTTCTGATACTCCGATTTCATCTATTGCAACGAAATGACATATACATTCATGGTGGGTGCATTTCTACGCTGTTTAATGGTTAAACTTATTGTGGATGTGCGGATTAATGGATGTTTTTGGGATGATTAGCCTCGGTTTGATTTAGATCCTTTTACATTTGCGATTGTTTGTAAAGGTCCTTGCGTTTTTGGGCATTAATAATCGTTATCGAGTTTGTATTCAAAGTTTGTTTGAAGTTTTGAGTCGTTCGTGAAGTTCTAAGTAAGCATTGTGGTTCTTTAAGTAAGGAGGCGATCTAGGGTTAATCGCATCGTGCAGAAGATGTGCTACGCGATCGCTATTGATCGCATCGTAAAGATGAAGGATAATGTGATCGTTGTTCCACGCATCAGTTAAATGATGGAGTATGCAATCAAGAGTTGGTCGCATCGGGTTGACGATCGAGTACGTGATCGCTGTTGAGTGCATCGGTTAAACATGGGATATGCGATCGGAATTAATCGTATCGTTTTGACGATCGGGTACGGGATTGCTGAGTATCGCGTCGTGTAGATGATGAGATGCTCGCGAATTGCTTGACGTGCGCGCACGCTAGACGATCGTTTAGGTCAGCAAGCTTCATCGTTTAGTAACTGACTAAATGATCGCTTAGTAATGCAAGGTAAATCGTTTACCTAGTTGCACGCATCGGTTAGATGATGAGATGCTCATGTATCGTTTAGAGGACATGCGCTAGATGATCGTTTAGGTCAGCAAGCTTCATCGCTTAGTAACTGACTAAACGATCACTTAGTATCGCACGGTA
The DNA here is from genome assembly GCF_009727055.1 of Benincasa hispida. Lineage (NCBI taxonomy): Eukaryota > Viridiplantae > Streptophyta > Magnoliopsida > Cucurbitales > Cucurbitaceae > Benincasa > Benincasa hispida. The sequence goes on from NC_052358.1 coordinate 24,205,530, forward strand.
AATCGTTTAGTTGTCATCGCGCTACACGATCGCATAGACGATCAGGCTTCGCAGCCTCGTCGTTGTCTACGCGATCGTTTAATAATGCTCCTATCGTATAGTGCGCACTGATCGGTCGTCTACCTATTGGAGTTTACTACACGATGAAGACCTTCTGACGGTTCAAGACCCGGTTCGACTATGAATCGGTTTGGTCGATGAAAAATGTAATAGATAGGGTTTTTTCATTCCGGTTTTTGTAAAGGCTCATCCCGGTCCATTAATCCTTTATTTATTACATGCGATGTATGTTTTTTATATGTCATATGGTATGCACATATAGTAAATCCCACCTTAGGTTATGCAATGGTAATGCATCATCTCTTTATTGTAATTGTTAAAATTTAGAGAAGTATGATTTTAATTATGTAAGAGCATGCTCATGCATCATATAATATAAGAGTTATATTTATGCATGTATAAAAAGCATTGACATGCATCATCTTTATATTATAATTGTTATAGTATAAGGGTGAATGATAGCATATTTGCTTGGTTGTTACGCGTTGTATAAAAGTTATATATAGTAATGACCGAAAATTGCATGAAGCATGACACATAGGTTACTTTATAATTGTTATAAACACCTCGTTGTGCGCAATGGTTTTAGTTGTTTCTTTTTAAAAGTTAAAGAGAAATTAAAACTAAAAGAAATAAGAAAGACATGCATGCTTACTTAGGTTTAATCCATGGTTTTAAAGTGTTTAAAATTTGGATCACATAGACCTAAGATCACGATTCTAATACGATTAACAACCCTACGACTTTAATCTTTTAATCAGTTTAATAGGATTAAATTGGTTAATAAAAGGTTAAAGTGTAGTAAATCTATCTATAAGAGATATTTTGTCTAAGGCGGGTTCTGTCTAGGCTGGGGTATTTAAGTTTGTGGAAACATAACACCCCTATCTGGGAACTTACTTGGAAAGGTGAATTAGATAGATTTGATGCATGCATACAAGTTAAGGACAGTCCATTAAAGTGTTTAAATGTGACTACTTGAATTTGTTCATATTTCATAGACAAATGTTATTTATGAGCAGAGTTTAAAAAGATGACTTAGACTAAAATCAGTAGTCGGATTGTCTAGGTTAATGAACCCTAGGTAGAACATTCAGTAGGGGATACTTGGAACATAAGATGCTTCACTTAAACCTTTCATGTTTCTCCTAAATAGTCCACACCGTGAGATCTACCCTCGACCTCGTGACTCCTTTGGCGTGTCCCCCTAACGGATGGTGTTTGGGTAGGCCAATATCAAGGTGGATGGAAAGAGTGTTCATAGTAAGTGGGAGCGGGAAGCGCGACAACATATCCCTCGGTCTCCCTCGTTAGGTTGAATAAAGTTACTGCGCATTGCCTCGAGGTACCCTGGGAATGTCCCCCTAAATGATGGCAGTTTTGCGCGTTCCTTATTTGATCTCTTGTAAGAGGATAAGGTAACTTAGTCTCTTGTCCTAATCTGTTTCTTCCCTATGGTGGGCTCATTAGGGCGGGATTCTGGCATCGAAAGCAAAGGTTACACTTACGCAGAATAGTTAAAGGTTAATGATTTTGGACCGAATAAATGGTGACTTTTAGGTTCAGTTCCAAGAGTTGGTTCTGTCCAATGGTTGAGAATGTCTCATCCTAGCGAAGGGGCAACTGATCACCCCACTGGTGGCATTTGTCTTACCTCACTAGGGCATCATTACAAAATAGAAGTCTATAACTTAGGGTACTTGAAACTGTTTTACAAAACTGATTGGTTTAAAAGTGGTTTAGCAAAATCTAATAAGTTTTGTTCGTATTTTTAGCAACATTTTCAAAATGGCAACAACCACATTAGCATTGCTAAGTGCCGAAAAACTTATTGGCGATAATTTTGCAACATAGAAACACATGAGCACGATGATCCTGATCAACGAGGATTTCATGTTCACTCTCACGGAGGCTTGTCCTCCTATTCTAGCTCCTAATGCGGCCCGAAATGTTTGGGAGGCATACGAGCGATGGACAAGGGCGAATGAAAAGGCCCGAGCCTACATCTTGACAAGTCTTTTTGAAGTGTTGGCCAAGAAACATGAGCCTATGGTCTCAATGCGTGAGATCATGGAGTCCTTGCGGGGGATGTTTGGACAACCGTGTGAACAACTTATGCATGAGGCTCTTAAATACATATTCAACTCCAAAATGGAAGAAGGCACCTCTGTTCGTGAACATGTGCTAAATATGATGGTCCACTTTAATGTAGAGGAGTTGAATGGGTTTACCATCGATGAGGGCAGCCAGGTTAGCATTATCCTTCATTCTTTGCCGGAGAGCTTCCTGCACTTTGTTAGTAATGTGATTCTTAACAAAGTGAAATATAACCTCACAACTCTCCACAACGAGTTGCAGACATACTAATCTTTACTGAAAAGTAAGGAGAGGCAGAAGGGTAAGGCAAATGTTGCTTCATCCTCTAGAATGTTCCATAGAGGTTCGACCTCAGGAACGAAGTCTGCACCTTCTGCTTTTAACTCTGCAAAGGGGAAGAAGAAGAAGGGTGGTAAGGGAAATGGGAAGGTATCTGCTAACCCACCGCTTGTCGCCCCAAGAAGTCGTCCACAGGTTGCTAAGGGAAAGTGTTTCCACTGCGACCAAGATGGACACTAGAAGAGGAAATGTCCTCGATATCCGAAAGTGAATAAAGCAGCCAAGGCTAAGGCCAAGGCCGATAAAGGTAGGTGTGATTTACTTGTGCTTGAAACTTGTTTAGTGGAGAATGATGATTTTGCCTAGATAATTGATTCAGGCGCTACTAACCATGTTTTTTCTTCTTTTCAGGGGATTAGATCTTGGCGACAACTGGAGGCTAGTGAAATGATGATGTGAGTAGGCACCAGGCATGTCGTCTCAGCTGTGGTAGTGGAAGGACTCCAGTTAGCTTTACATAATAGGTTTCTTATTTTACATGATGTATATATTGTTCCCGAACTAAAAAGGAACCTTATTTTTGTAAAGTGTTTATTGCAATGTAAATAGACTATCTTGTTTAATGTGGATAAATCGTTTATTCATAAGGATGGTGTTTTTATTTGCACAGTAAATGTGGAATCGAATTGATATGTGCTAAGGCCGTTAGCCATTAATTCCCTCCATAATATTGAATTGTTCAGAACTGCCGTAACTCAATCAAAACGTCGACGAATTTCTCCAAAAGAAAATGCCCAACTTTGGCATGTTTGTTTAGTGCACATCAATCTCAATAGGATTGAGAGATTGGTGAAGAATGGACTTCTAAGTGAGTTAGAAGAAAATTCTTTACTGGTGTGCGAATCTTGCCTTGAGGGTAAGATGATTAAATGACCTTTTACTGGAAAAGGTTATAGAGCCAAGGAGCCTCTTGAGTTAGTACATTCTAACCTTTGAGGCCCTATGAATGTGCGAGCCCGAGGTGGCTATGAGTATTTTATCAGTTTTACTGATGATTACTCTAGGTACGGGTATGTTTATCTTATGTAATGGAAGTCTGAATCCTTTGAAAAGTTCAAAGAGTTGAAGGATGAAGTTGAAAACGCATTAGATAGACGGATTAAAACACTTCGATCGGATCGAGGTGGAGAGTTTTTGGACTCGATATTCCAATACTATTTGATAGAACATGGAATCGTTTCCCAACTTTAGCGTCGGGTACACCTCAGCAGAATGGTGTAGCAGAGAAGAGAAATAAGACCTTGTTAAACATGGTTTGCTAGATGATGAGTTACGCTTCCATACCATACTCGTTTCGGGGTTTCGTAGTGGAGACTGTGGTATACATACTCAACTGTGTTTCCACCAAGAGTGTTGCCAGAACACCTCTGAAGTTGTGGAATGGGCGTAAAGCTAGTTTACGTCACTTCCGCATTTGGGGTTGCCCTGCACATATGCTTGAGGCTAATCCCAAGAAGTTGGAACCACGGTCGAGGTTATGCCTCTTTGTAGGCTACCCCAAAGGTACATGAGGGGGTTATTTTTATGATCCCACGAAAAATAGGGTGTTTGTTTCAACAAACGCTACTTTCCTGAAGGAAGATCATATAAGGGAGCACAGTCCACGAAGCAAAGTCGTGCTGCGTGAGCTTTCTAATGAAACTACTGAAACTTTAACAAGAGTTATTGAAGAGCCTGCTACATCAGCAAGAGTTGTTGATGGGAGTTCATCCAGTAGGTCGGTTCCACCTCAAGAGTTGAGGGAACCTCGATGTAGTGGGAGGGTTGTGAACCCACCCGTTCGCTATTTGTGTTTCACAGAAATCCTTGCTTTGGTAGCAGATGGAGACATTGAGGATCCGTTGTCTTATAAGAAGGCGGTGAAGGATGTTAACCGGGATGATCATCAATGCTTTAGTAGTCTTCTTAGTGTTGTACGTAGACGATATCCTACTCATTGGGAATGATGTAGGTCTACTGACTACAGTTAAGAACTGGCTAGCAACGAAATTCGAAATGAAAGATTTGGGAGAGGCTCAGTTTGTTCTAGGTATACAAATCTTTCGAGATCGTAAGAACAAAGTGCTAGCATTGTCTTAGGCATCGTACATTTACAAGATGTTGCTCAAGTACTCGATGCAGGACTCCAAGAGGGGCCTACTACTGTTCAAGCATGGAGTCAATTTGTTTAAGGACATGTGTCCTAAGACGCCTCAAGAGGTAGAGGAGATGAGACGGATCAGTCTAACCCAGGCTATTTTAATGTTGCTGACTCGTTTATGAAGGCTCTCATGGCTATAGTATTTGAGGGTCACCTACAGAGCATGGGTCTATAGGATCGCCTGCGGCTGGACTAGGGCAAGTGGGAGATTTTCTTGTACTGGGCTTTTATGCCCTAGTTTATTATTTTGTACTAGGTTCTTGTATACCCCACTTCGCTTTAGGGCAAGTGGGAGATTATTGGGGTTGATGCCCTAAAGTCTCGTGTCCTGTAGTTTGTAAACAGTTTATACGAATGCTTGTGTTGTTAATATATGATATTTACTTCACATCTTGTATTTTGCTCAGTTACTTGTTTTATTTGCTTTACCACAAACTAATAAACATAAAATCCTTGATTATCTGTATGTGACTCAAGCATGTATATGGTGACATACAAGTGGATCATGTCTTGAGTGATAACCAAAATGGTCTGTAGTAAATGGATATAGGAGGGAAACCTTATCCTAGTAATGCTACAGATATGGCCTGCTTTGTGGAATGGTCACAAGTGTTGTGACTTGTCACAGATGATCTGATCCTGATCATTCGTGTTGAGGACATGCGAGCTGAGACGTCCACGAAGTGTTAACGTCTAGTTATATAACACCATTCATGACAGAGACTTCACTTCACTAGGATGACCATAGGTAATATGACCTCAATCTTGAGTGAGTTGGGAACTCCTACCATTGAAGGTGGTCTTTGATTTATATGGGTCCGAGTGGCCAGGTCGCTGATTCAAACCTAACATTTTGGGGATTCGTCTGATTTGGGAGCTGGAAACTCAGCTACACAAGATGGAATTCACTCCTTCCCCGAGGCAGGGGTAAGTAGGTAAATAACTCCCTTAAGGGCTGATTTCGGGGCTTGAATGATGTGGCGCCATATACCTTCTCTTGGCCAGAGAGGTGTTCACGCATAGTTGGACTATGTCGTATTATTCATTAGAGGAATCAGTGGTACTTAAGAAGTGAGATGTAACTACAGGGGCAAAATGGTAATTTGCCCCAGCTGTACTTACGAGCATCTGTGAAGGGTCATCGTACTCATGATTGGTTATATCCGATGGACACAGAAATATATCTGTGGTAAGAAGAGTTCACTGTTGGTCTTTAGTGGAATGCCCGATAGTTAACGGATGTGTTCATTTGTGGCTAAAGAGTTTAGTCAGCTATTCACGGACCGTTGAAGCTTCAAGTACAGGTCCATTAGGTCCCTGGGTAGCTTGGATAAAGTCGAGACAGTGTTTGGGTTAATTTGAAATGTTCAAATTGACAAGAGGAAGATTATATATGATATAATTAGCTAAATGTATGAGATACATTATTTTGGAGGAAATTAGATATAAATATGATTTATATCAAGTAGAGGAGAAAATACTATAGTAGATATGTGATATCAAACTATAGGATAAAAATATAATATGATTATATTTGTTAATTAATTAATTGGTTAATTATATGATAATTAAGCAAAAAATCACGTTCGAACGTGGGTTATTGGGATCCATCGGTTAATGTAACCGATGAATTCAAATGAAAAATATTTTCATTTTTGAATCGTTTGTCAATCGCCCGAAGAGAAAAAGAGAGCGCGTGCTAGTGAAAAAGAAAACGATCTCTTAAAGAATCGAGAGCCTATACGATAGTTGCCTCGTGCCTAAACGATTGCACACTATTTCCTATACGATCAGATAGCTTCTCTAAACGATTGTATTGTTTGTCGATTTTACTAAACGATCATTCAGTAAAATCTACACGATCGAGTATCTTTTCCTAAACGATAAGCACTTCTGCTATGCGATAGCGTCTTTTCCCCTCCCACTTGCTTATGGCCTACATGATTCGTGTATCCTTCTTCCTCCACCAAATTCACCAAAGACCATTCTTTGGGTTCTCACTCCGAGAATACCCGGGGTTCTTTTCTGGTGGTGTCATCCCCAAAGCGTTCATGTTTGCGGTTGTTCGTGCTACTGCAGTCGACACTTCCGCTGGGTGTTGGTAGATCGCATGGAGGTTTTTTTGCTATTTTGAGTGCTAAAATTTGAAGAACATCTTCAACTGGTATGCCACTTTTTCTCTTGTTATTTTGTTGTTCATAGCATGCCGATAATTAGTGTTTATTTGCATAACTGTTCGTATGAATGTATATTGTTGTATTGTGGTCACTGTGAGATCAGAGCGATCCGAATGCGCTCATGAAACTCTTTGGTAAAAGATCCTTCAATTGGTATCAGAGCCAGATTTTGATACTCTGATTTCATCTGTTGCAACGAAATGACATATACATTCATGGTGGGTGCATTTCTACGCTGTTTAATGGTTAAAATTGTTGTGGATGTGCAGATTAATGGATGTTTTTGGGATGATTAGCCTCGGTTTGATTTAGATCTATTTACATTTTCGATTGTTTATAAAGGCCCCTGCGTTTTTGGGCATTAATAATCGTTATCGAGTATGTATTCAAAGTTTGTTTGAAGTTTTGAGTCGTTCGTCGAAGTTTTGGGCAAGTGTTGCGGTTCTTCAAGGAAGGAGGTGATCTAGGGTTGATTGCATCTTGCAGAAGATGTGCTACGCGATCGTTATTGATCGCATCGTAAAGATGAAGGAGTACGCGATTGCTGTTGAACGCATATCAAGAGTTGTTTGCATCGGGTTGACGATCGAGTACGTGATCGCTATTAAACGCATCGGTTAAATGATGGGGTATGCGATCAAGAGTTGATCGTATTGTTTTGACGATCAGGTATGCGATCGCTGAGTATCGCATCATGTAGACGATGAGATGCTCAAGGATCGCTTAGTAACTGACTAAACGATTGCTTAGTAATGCATGGTAAATCGTTTACCTGGTTGCACGCATTGGCTAGACGATGAGATGCCCGCGTATCATTTAAATCACGTACGACCTCAATCTTAAGTGTTTTGGGAACACCTGCGTTTGAGTGCGGTTCTTTGATTAGTATGGGTGAGAATGGCCAGATTGCCAACTCAACATGCCTATCTTTTTGGAGACTTGTCTGATTTGGGAGCTGGGAACTCAATCCACAAGATGAAATTCACTCCTTTCCGAAGCAGAGATAAGTATAGATATTTCGCCCTTAAGGGATGATTCCGGGGCTTGAACATAGTGGCCACGACTTCTCTTTGGAAGAGAGGACTTAGTCATATTAGAACTATGGCTTATGTTCATTAGAGGGATCAGTGGTACTTAAGGAGACAGATGTAACTACAAGGGCATAACAGTTATTGGCCCAACTGTATTTACCAGCGATCTGTGAAGGGTTGTAGCATTTCTGATTGGTTAAGATGGATGGTAAGAAGAGTTCAACTGCCAGTCTTTAGTGGAGTGCTTGGCAGTTAACGGATAGTGGATCCCATGACTAAAGAGTTTAGTCAGTTATTCACGTACCATTGAAGCTTCGAGCTATAGGTCCTGAGGTCCCCTTAGTAGCTCAATGGATTCAGTTGAGGATCAGTTCTTGGTGTTGATTTGAAATGTTCAAATTGACAAAAGTATTTTGATTATATATGATACAATCGGTTATGATATGGTTAATGTATTGCATTTGATGTGATATTAAACCATAGGTTATAAGTATAATGAGATTATATATGTTTTTATTTTAACAATTATGGGATAATTGTGCAGACTTTTTCTCCATAATCGAATGAGACAGTGGGAGATTGCATTCAGTTTTCGTAACTGAAGGATAAAATGAAAATGTGTTTCATTTTGCAAAGAATCAGACATTCGCTCACGAGTTGTGTATACTGCCTATCGCATAGCAAACCCAGAGCATACACGACAACTCAAAATTTCTAAACGACCATATACATGCACGTGGTTTACTAAATAATTGCATAGGTTTTACTAATCGATCGTCTAGCTTTTTCCTACGTGATCGCGCGCCCGAGCATTTATTAAACGATTGTCTATACGATCACACCCCTTTTACTACACGATCGTGTACCTCTACCTAAACGATCAAGCATTGTTTTTACGATAGACACCTGATATCTCCCACTTGCTTGGTCGTGGTTTACGATTGTCTCTTCCTCATCCCTATACCAAATCCAACAGAGCTCACACCTCTTGGATTCTCACTCTGAGAATATCGAGGATTCCAAATGGTGGTGTCTTCCCTGTTGCCATGTTCGTGAGGAGTTCATTCGTGGGTAGATGACCGTGATTTGGTGGACGATGGCTTGGACGATCTCAGTGAGAGTGAGAGGTGCAGTCCGCTGAACGAGAGCGAGATTTCTGTGAAGAATGGTTATTCAACTGGTATGTATTTCGTTCTCTTGTTGTTGTCAAAGTTTCATAGCATGCCTGTAATTAGTTGTTAAATGCATAACTAGCCTGTTTGATTATGAATGCATTTATTCTGTCACAATGAGTTTGGAACAATCTTGCTTCTGTTTAGAGGTACTCTTTGATAAGAGTTCCTTCAATTGGTATCAGAGACAGGTTCTGATATTCCAAATTCATTGATGAAAAGAATAAAATTTACGTTCTTGGTGGGTGAAGCATGTCTACATTCTGTTTAAGCATTAAGGGCCCTGTGTTTTTGGGCATATTAACTTGCTATCGAGTCTGTAATTTCATATTGTTTGAGTCTCTGTGAGTCGTTCGTGATGAAGCTTCAAGGCCAAGAGCTGCTGTTCTTTGAGATTGAAGACGACCAAGCATTGGTCGGGTCGTGTAAACGATGGGGTAAACGATCAATTAGTATCGGATACTTGGGAGCGGGTTGTCGCGCTTGCACTAAACGATCGTGTAGCTTAGCAAGCTTCATCACTTAGTTCCTGACTACACGATCGCGGAGTAAAATATTTACTTAAGCGCTTGTTATGTGATCGTCTAGACGATCATGCTTCACAGCAACATCAGCATCTAAACGATCATTTAGAATTGCACATGTTTTTGTCTTGTGAGCTAAATGATCGGGTACCTCATGCTTCATCGCATAGTTATTGGTACTCGATCGTAGCTAAACGATCGTGTATACCTGATCGCGTTTACTAAACGATGGGAGCTTCGTTCGGGCGGTTCAAGACCTGGTTCTTCTATGAACCGATTTGCTCAATGGAATATGTAATAGATAGAATTTTTATTTCCGGTTTTGAGGGGTTCATCCCGGTCCATTAATCTTTGTGAATGTACATAGGTTATATGTATATTTATATGTCATATGGTATGTCATATAGAAGAAATCCCACCTTAGGTTATGCATTGGTCATGCATCATCTCTTTATTGTAAGTGTTAAGATTTAGAGAAGCATGATTTAAATTACATAAGAGCATGCTCATGCATCATATAATATAAGAGTTATATTTATGCTAGCATAAAGCATAGACATGCATCATCTTTATATTATAAGTGTTATAGTATAAGGATATATGGAAGCATGTGTGCTTGGTTCGTTACATGTATATAAAAGTTATGCATAGTAATGAACGGACATAGCATGAAGCATGACACATAGGTTAAATTTATAAATGTTATAAATACCTAGTTGTGTGGCAATGTGTATGGTTTTAGTTGTTTCTTTTATAAAGGTTATAAGGAAATTAGGACTAAAATTTATAAGAAAGACATGCATGCGCACTTAGGTTTGAATCATAGTTTTAAAAGTGTTTTAAAACTTGGTGGAGATAAACCTAAGATCACGGTTCGAATGAGATTAACAACCTAGGCTTTAATATTTTAATCAGTTTAATAGGATTAAATTGACTAATAAAAGATTAAAGTGTAGCAAATCTATCTATAAGGGACCTTTTGTCTAAGGTGGGTTCTGTCTAGGCTGGGGTATTTAAGGTGATGGAAACGGAATGACCCTACCTAAGAACCTACTTGGAAAGGTGAATTAGATAGATTTGATGTATGCATGCAAATTTTAGGACAATTCATTAAAGAGTTTAATGTGACTACTTGAACTTATTTAATTTCAAAGACAAGAGTTGTTTATGGGCAAATTAAACTGACTTAGATTAAAATCAGCAGCCGGATGGTCTAAGTTAATGAACCTCTATTGGGAGATACTTGGGGTATTTGATACTTAATTTAAATTTCTCGCGTTTTTCCCCTTATTGTCCACATCGTGAGATCTATCCTCGGCCTCGTGGCACCCTGGGAGTGTCCCCCTAAAGAATGGTGTTTGGGTTGGTCAATATCAAGGTGGATGGAGAGAATGTTGATAGTAAGTGGGAGTGGGACGTGCGACAGCGTACCCCACGATCTCTCTCGTTAGGTTGGATAAAGTTTTTGTGCATCATCTCGACGCACCCTGGGAGTGTCCCTTTATAAGATGGCAGTTTTGCACGTTTCTTTATTTGATCTCATGTATAGGATAAGGTCGTTTAGTCTCTTTTCCTAATCTACTTTTTTCTTACGTTGGGCGCATTAGGATGGGACTCTAGAGCCGAAACGAGGGATTACACTTATGCGGAATTGTTAAGGGTTAACAGTTCTAGACCGATTGAATGGTGACTGTTAGGTGCAGTTCCAAGAGTTGGTTCTGCCTAATGGTTGAGAGTGTCTCATCCCAGTGAAGGGGCATCTAATCATCCCACCGGTGACATTTCTCCTGCCTCGCTGGGGCATCATTGCAAAATAGAAGTCCTTTTCACTTAGGGTACTTGGAATCTATTTTGCTAAAACTAAAATTGGTGTTAAAATGTGGTTAAAGCATAGACTTATAAGTTTGTTCTGTTTTCAACAATGTAGTAATGGCAACTGCCACTTCAACTCTACTAAGCACCGATAAGCTGACTAGCGAGAATTACGCTAGTTGGAAACACAATCACAACAATATTGATCATTGATGATCTCAGATTCGTCTTCATGGAGGAGTGTCCTTCTATTCCACCTCCTACCGCCACTCGAAATGTTTGAGAGGCCTACGAGCGTTGGACACGGGCGAATGAGAATGCTCAAGCCTATATCTTGGTCAGTCTTAACGATGTTTTGGCCAAGAAGCATAAGTCCATGGTCTCAACACGTGAGATCATGGAGTCCCTACAGAGGATGTTCGGACAACTGTTTGGACAACTCAAGTAAGAGGCTATGAAATGCATCTTCAATTCTAAAATGAAGGAAGGCACCTCGTTCGTGAACATGTGCTTAACATGATGGTCCACTTCAATGTGGCAGAGATGAATAGGTCTCGGATCGATGAGGGTAGCCTGGTTAGCATTATCCTACATTCGTTGTCGGATAGCTTTCTTCACTTTGTTAGAATGCGATTCTTAACAAAGTAGACTACACCCTTACAACTCTCCTCAACGAATTGCACATATTCCAATCCTTACTGAAAAGTAAGAAGAATGGGGGAGGTGAGGAAAATGTTGCCTCGTCTTCAAAGAAGTTCCATCGAGGTTCATTCCCTAGAACGAAGTCTGCACCTTCTACTTCTTTAACTGGAAAATGGAATAAGAAGAAGGGTGGTAAGGGGAAGGGGAAGGCACCTGCTAACCTACAGCCTGTCGCCCAGCGGGGTAGGCGTCTGACACTGATTGACAAGGAAAAGTGTTTCCACTGCAACCATGACAGACATTGGAAGAGGAATTATCCTTGCTGGCTTAAAGGGAAGAAGGCAGTTAAGGCTAAGGTCAAGGCTAAATAAAAAAAAGGGAAATATGATTTATGAGTTTTAGAAACTTGTTTAGTGGAGAATAATGATTCTGCCTGGATTATTGATTCGAGCGCCACTAATCATGTTTGTTCTTCTTTTTAGAGGATTAGATCCTGACAGTAGCTGGAGGCTGGTGAGATGATGATGCGAGTAAGCACCGGGCATGTCGTCTCAGTTGTGGCAGTGGGAGGAGTCCAATTGACTTTACAGAAGAAATTTCTTATATTACATGATGTATTTGTAGTTCCTGAGTTGAAAAGGAACTTAATTTCTGTAAAGTGCTTGTTGCAGTGTAAATATACTCTTGAATTTAATTTGAATGAAGTGTTTATTTATACAGATGAAGTAGAAATTTGTATAGCATATCTGGAAATAACTTGTATGTGTTAAGGCCATTAGCAACGAGTTCCCTCCATAACATAGAGATGTTTAAAACTATCGTAACTCAAAATAAACATCAACGAGTTTCTCCAAAAGAAAATGCCCAACTTTGGAACCTTCGATTAGGACACATCAATCTTAATAGGATTGAGAGGTTGGTGAATAATGGACTTCTAAGTGAGTTAGAGGAAAATTCTTTACCAGTGTGCGAATCTTGCCTTGAGAGTAAGATGACTAAAAGACCTTTTACTGAAAAAGGTTATCGAGCCAAAGAGCCTCTAGAGTTAGTACATTCTAACCTCTGTGGTCTGATGAATGTGCAAGCCAGGGGAGGCTATGAGTATTTCATCACCTTTACTGATGATTACTCTAGGTGTGGGTATGTTTATTTGATGCAACAGAAGTCTTAATCCTTTGAAAAGTCTAGAGAGTTGAAGGCTGAAGTTGAAAATGCATTGGATAGACGGATAAGATATTTCGATCGGATTGAGGTGGAGAGTTTTTGGATTCGAGTTTTTAGGACTATTTGATAGAACATGGAATCGTTTCCCAACTCTCAGCATCGGGTACACCTCAGCAGAATGGTGTAGCGGAGAGGAGAAACAGAACCTTGTTGGACATGGTTCGATCGTTGATGAGTTATGCTTCCTTACCGAATTCGTTTTTGGGTTTTACACTGGAGACTGCAATGTATATACTCAACTGTGTTCCTTCCAAGAGTGTCGCGAGAACACCTTTTTAGTTGTGGAATAGGCGTAAAGCTAGTTTACGTCACTTCTACATATGGGGTTACCTAGTACATGTGCTTGAGGCTAATCCAAAGAAATTGGAACCACGATTGAGGTTGTGCCTCTTTGTAGGCTACCCCAAAGGTACACGAGGAGGTTATTTTTATGATCCGACGGAAAACAAAGTGTTTATTTCTACGAACGCTATCTTCCTGGAGGAGGAGCATATTAGGGAGCACAGTCCACGTAGTAAGATCGTGTGACGTGAGCTTTCCAATGAAACTACTGAAATTTCAACAAGAGTTGTTGAAAGACATGCTTCAATAGTAAGGATTGTTGATGATAGTTCATTTGGTAGGTCGGTTCCACCTTAAAAGTTAAGGGAACCTCGACGCAGTGGGAGGGTTGCGAACCCACCTGTTTGCTATATGATTTTCACAAAAATCCTAGCTATGGTAGCCGATGGGGACGTTGAGGATCCGTTGTCTTATCAGAAGAGAATGGAGGATGTTGACCAGGATGAATGGGTCAAAGCCATGGATCTCGAGATGGAGTCGATGTAGTTCAACTCGGTGTGGGATCTTGTAGATCAGCCTGATGGGTAAGACCTATAGGTTGTAAATGGATCTACAAGAGGAAACAAGACACCAATGGGAAGGTGGAAACCTTTAAGGCTCGACTTGTGGCAAAGGGTTATACCCAGGTGGAGGGAGTCGACTATGAGGAGACTTTCTCGCTTGTTTCCATGTTGAAGCCGAACCACATCCTCCTGTTTATTACCACTTATTATGATTATGAGATCTGGCAAATGGACGTCAAGACTGCCTTTCTGAATGGAAATTTTGAGGAAACCATTTATATGGTGCAGCCCGAGGGTTTCATTGCCCAAGGTCAAGAGAAAAGGTTTGCAAACTGAATTGGTCCATTTATGGGCTGAAACAGGCATCTCGATCTTGGAATATTCGGTTTGATACTGCGATCCAATCATACAGTTTTGACCAAAACGTTGATGAGCCTTATGTCTACAAGAAAATCATCAACAGTTCAATAGTTTTCTTAGTGTTGTATATAGACGATATCCTACTCATTAGGAATGATGTTGGACTGCTGATTGCAGTTAAGAACTGGCTAGCGACCTAATTCCAAATGAAAGATTTGGGACAGGCTCAGTTTGTTCTTGGTATACAGATCTTTCGAGATTGTAAGAACAAAATGCTAGGGCTGTCTCAGGCATCGTACATTGACAAGATGTTGCTCAAGTACTCAATGTAGAACTCCAGAAGGGGCCTATTGCTGTTCAAGCACGAAGTTACTTTGTCTAAGGAAATGTGCCCTAAGATGCCTCAAGAGGTTAAGGAGATGAGATGGGTCCCATATGCATCTGTCTTGGCAGTTTGATGTATGCGATGCTCTGTACTAGACCAGACATCTGCTATACTGTGGGAATAGTTAGTAGGTATCAGTCTAACCTAGGCCAGGTCACTGGACCATAGTTCAGAACATCCTTAAGTATCTTTAAAGAACGAGGGACTACATGCTTGTATATGGAACTAGGGATTTGATTCTTACTGGATAAACGAATTTTGGCTTTCAGACTGATAAGGACTCTAGAAAGTCTACTTCAGGGTTAGTTTTTACTCTTAACGGAGGAGCAATGGTGTGGCGATGCATTAAGTAGGGATGCATTACCGACTCCACAATGGAGACCGAGTATATAGTGGCTTGTGAAGCTACTAAAGAGGCCATTTGGCTCATGAAGTTTCTAACAGATCTAGAAGTTGTTCCAGATATGTTTAGACCAATCACCCTCTATTGTGACAATAGTGGTGATGTGGTGAACTCCAGGGAGCCCAGGAGTCACAAGCGCAACAAACATATAGAGTAGAAGTATCATCTCATCCGTGAGATAGTGCATCGAGGGGACGTGATAGTCACGAAGATTGCTTCGAAGCACAACGTTGCTGACCTATTTACGAAGGTTCTCGCAGCTACAGTTTTTGAGGGTCACCTTAAGAGCATGGATCTACAGGACTGGCCGTGGCTAGAATAAGGCAAGTGGGAGATATTTTTGTACTGGGCCTTAGTGCCCTAGTTTATTGTTTTGTGCTAGTTATTTGTACACCTTACTCGCTTTAGGACAAGTTGGAGATTATTGAGGATGATGCCCTAAACTCTCATTGGGTCCTGTAGTTTGTAAACACAGTTTTGAACAAACGCTTGTGATGTAATAATATATGATATTTTCTTCACTCTTATCTATGGAACATTGGATGCATTAATTGCTTTACAAAAAACCAACAAACTAAGATCCCTGGTTGTCGTTTGTAACTTAAGCATGTATGTGGAGACATACAGGTGGATCATGTCTTAAATGATAATCAAAATGGTCTGTAGTATATGGATATAGGAGGGAAACCTTATCTTGGTAACGCTACGGATGCGGCCCGCTTTATAGAATAGTTACAAGTGTGTTGTGACTTGCTACAGATGGTCTGATCCTAATCATTCATGTGGAGACATGCGAGCGGGGGCGTCCTATACAAAGGAGTTTGTATAAGATCGGACCACGAAGTGTTATAGTCTCAATTATATAAAGGCTGTTCATGATAAAGACTTCACTTCAACTAGGATGACAATAACGTAACATGACCCTCAATCCTGAGTGAGTTGGGAAATCCTGCCTTTGAGGGCGGTCTTTGATTTGCATGGGTGCGAGTGCCAAAACTGCCGACTCAAACCTACCACTTTGAGGATTCGTCTGATTTTGGAGTTGGGAATTAAGCTACACAAATGTGAATTCACTCCTTCCCCGAAGCAAGGGTAAGTAGATAGATTGCTCCTTAAGGGCTAATTCTGGGGCTTAAATGATGTGGGCGCCATACACCTTCTCATGGCCCTAGAGGTGTTCACACATAGTAGGACTATGTTTTATTGTTCACTAGAGGGATCAGTGGTACCTAAGAGTTAGATGTAACTACAAGGGCAAAACGATAAATTGGCCAGCTGTACTTACGAGCATCTGTGAAGGGTTATCGTACTGTTGATTAGTTATATCCAATGGGCACAGAAATATATCTGTGGTGAGAAGAGTGCAGCTGTCGGTCTTTAGTGGAATGGTTGACAGTTAACGGATGGTGGATCTTGTGTCTAAAGAGTTTAGTCAGCTATTCACGTTCCGTTGGAGCTTCGAGCCATAGGTCCATAAGATCCCCTTGGTAACTCAATGGATTCAAGTTGAGAATTAGTTTTTGGGTCAATTTGAAGTGTTCAAATTGACAAGAGGGGGTTCGATTATATATGATATGATTAAACTCGTTAATTATATATGATATGATTAATATTATGTATGAGATACATTATTTGGAGGAAAATGATATAAATATGATTTATATCTAGTGGAGAAAAAAAAGAATATGGTTAATGTATTGCATTTGATGTGATATTAAAGCATAGGTTATAAATATAATGAGATTATATTTATTTTTTTTATTTTAACAATTATGGGATAATTGTTCTGATTTTTTCTCTTAACTGAATGAGATAGTGGGAGGTTGCATTCAGTTTTCGTAACTGAAGGATAAAATAAAAATGGTTTTCATTTTGCAAAGAATCAGACATTCGCTCACGAGTTGTGTATGCTGCCTATCGCATAGCAAACCCAGAGCATACACGACAACTCAAAGTTTCTAAACGATCATATACACGCACGCGGTTTACTAAACGATCGCATAGATTTTACTAAACAATCGTCTAACTTTTTCCTATGGGATCGCACGCCCGAGCGTTTACTAAACGATTGTCTATATGATCGCACCCCTTTTATTACACGATCGTGTACTTCTACCTAAACGATCAAGCATCATCTATACGGTAGACACCCGATATCTCCCACTTGCTTGGTCTTTACGATTGTCTCTTCCTCCTTCCCTTTACTAAATCCAACAGTGCCTACACCTCCCTCTCACTTCGAGAATACTGAGGGTTCCAAGTGCTGCCATGTTCGTGAGGAGTCTGTTTGTGGGTAGACGATTGTGATTTGGTGGACGATTGCTTGGTTGATCTCAGCGAGAGTGAGAGGTGCAGTTCGCTAGACGAGAGCGAGATTTCTGTGAAGAAGGGTTATTCAATTGGTATGTATTTTGTTCTATTGTTGTTGTTAAAGTTTCAGAGCATGCCTATAATTAGTTGTTAATTGCATAACTAGCCTCTTTGATTGTGAATGCATTTATTTTGTCATAATGAGTTTGGAATGATTTTGCTTCTATTCAGAGGTACTCTTTGATAAGAGTTCCTTCAGGCTCAATAGAGCCGGCTCAATAAGCATCCCATTTCATGGGTAAGACCAGGTAGATAGTTGGGGACATAGGGTGCAAGATGGAATTCAATGCTACCCGCTTTCAATGATAGTAGAGAGGTTGTTCCCTTAAGTACTGACTCTGGGCCTTGAACAAGGGGCCCCACCCTCTCATTGGTCCGAGAGGGACTCAGTTTGATGATTGAATTACAAACTAATTGTTCATTAGAAGATTTGTGGGACATAAGGAACAAAAGGTAATCTCGGGGGTAAAACAACCTTTTGACCAGCCGTTATTACGAACAACCTGTGAATGGAATTTTTTTTTAAAATCATTTTTATTTAATTAATTTTTTTTAAAATCACATAATTAACGAGATTCTAAATAAAATCTAATAAAATCAACAAGAACCTATTTTTTTTAAAAATGTCCCACAAATTTAGACATGAAACATGCAGATGGTTTGAGGGTAAAAACGGAAACTAAATTCAACGAATTGACCAAACCATTTAACGATGGACATTTTTCAAGTAAAAAATCAAATTAGATATCTATCAAAATCACCTCTTCATTTTAGACATATTCTACAATTTCTCTTATTTTTTCCCTTTTGTTACTTCAATTCTTTGTTTGGTGCGTGGCGTTTGGATGATGGTTTTGGCCGTGGGCTTTAAGCCTTGAAACCCAATTAACCAGTGAGGTTATTCTAAGTTTAGTCGTTTTTATTTACTCACTTTTGAATCATTGTTAGAATGTTCATAGTAAAAGTTGTGGGCTGTTACAATTTCAATCTCCGAATATCAAAATGTTTCTATTTAAGATGAATAAATTTAAATCTTTCTCGATGATCTTCTTGCATGGAATGAAAACTACGATATCAAAATAATAAGTTTAAAATAAAAATCTATTAATAATATGTTGAAAAAGTTCAATATCACTTATAAGGGTGATGAACAGCCAGTTGGGGTCGGTTTTCCATGAAAATCGGTGCCAAAATCAACTATATCGATTTTCTAAATTGAAAATGACTTTTTTGCCCACTACCTTTAAACGATTTTCTAAATTAATTGTATGGAAACTTAGTTCTATGTTTAAAAACTTTTATAAATATTTAAATTTTATTCTTTGTTTTGGTGAATAATTGGATAAAAGTTTGTGATCGACCAAATGTATATGTGATAAAAAAATAAAGATAAGATTGATCTAGTGCAAGCATGCATTGTAAATAAATAATAAATTTGAGTGTATTTCAAATATCGTATGCCAAGAGACTAGATGTGTAAAATCTACTTTTATGTCTCTAGTATTTTGGTCAACTTGGAAAATAATGAGTTGTTTATTTGGAAGTATTTTGTTAAAAGGGAAGATTTGTGAGATAATTGGAAAAAAAAAAAACATCTTGAATTGAATTAAATAAGAATTTAAATAAAAGTGAAGATTGGAAAATTTTGATAGTGAAAATAAATTAAAAAGAAATTTTTTCTAGTTTAAAGGCAATGTGTAAGAAGAGAGGCTGGATTCGGAAGTGATGGCAAAAAGAAAAAAATCAAGAGTATGAAGGGTAAATATGTCATTTTGTGCTATTTTTGTTAAGAAAAAAAATAAATAATAAATAGTAAATAAGTAGATAATATTATAAATATTATAATAATAATCATAAATGCCTATTAGTGCGATCCTATCCAATGCCAAGTGTCATATTTTCATTATCACATGTGTTGACCATATGTCATTCAACCATATGCATAGTGTCAAGTGTGTCACTTTCTACTCGCCAAAATTTCGTATAAATAACTGATCATTTGTGGATTTTGTAGATATACATACATTGGTTGAAATACCATAAATTTTGGAGAGAGTGGAGATTTTTGGAGGAATACCCATTTTCTATATTTTTTTTTATTTATTCCAAATTTAGTTATTTTATTTTATTTATTTATATATTATTTTAATATTATATTTTTTCGATATCCGTGTTCCCATTGCATCGTTTTTCTTCTCAACACGAGCTCCTGTCTTTTTCCCCGCTAAAGGTAGGCCATAAAGGTATGTCATTTTTTTCCTCTTCATTATAATTAATAAATTTAATGTTATTTTGCATAGTTAATATCTATAGATTTCTAATATAAATACAATATTTTATGGTAATATTGCCATGACAAATCTCACAAAATTAGAATTTGTCGCCCTTGATATTAACGCCAATAATTATTTGTCATAGGTGTTTGATGCCGAAATCCACCTGGATGCTATGAATATTGGAGAGACTTAAAGAAGGAAATACAACATCTAGTCAGGACAAAACAAAAGTTATTTTTTTTCCTTCGTCATCATCTCCACGAGGGATTGAGAATGAAATATCTTACAATAAAAGATCCCCACATCTTGTGGAAAAATTTGAAAGAGAGATATGATCATAAAAAAAATAGTTATTCTTCTTAAAGCTCGCTATGAGTGGATGCACTTGAGGCTACAAGATTTCAGATCAATAAGTGATTACAACTCCACATTATTTAAAATCAATTTGAAATTGTTGTTATGTGGAGAGAAAATTACTGATGCTGATATGTTAGAGAAGACATTTTCTACATTTCATATCTCGAATATGCTCTTACAGCAGAAATATCGAGAGAAAAATTTTAAACAATATTCTAAATTAATATCATGTCTTCTCGTGGCCAAACAAAAGAACGAGTTATTGATAAAAAATCATGAATCTCGACCAACCGAAACGACACCATTCCTTAAATTGAATGCTGTAAATTTTAATAATAATCGTGATCGAGATCGTGGTTGTGACCGTGATAAAGAAAGAAATAATTATTATTTTCGTGGTGGTCGTTATATCCATTCAAATTTCAAAAGAACCACAAAAAATGTTCACAAAAGAAAAACTCAACAAGATAAGAGTTCAAAAAGTGTTGAAAATAAATGCTTCCGACGCGGAATAATTGGGCATTGGTCATATACCTGTCGTACGTCAAAACACTTAGTTGATCTCTATCAAGCCTCCTTGAAGAAAATAGGGAAAAATGTGGAAGCAAATTTTTTATATCAAGATAATGACATATCTGACCCATTCCATATGACCAATTTGGATGTGGCCGATTTCTTTGAATCTTCTGAAAAGAAAATCGGTAGAATTGATGGAACATCAAATGTTTCCTTTGACTTTGAAAATATCTAGATTTAATGTTTTTTTCATCTTCATGTTTTTTTTTTTTTCTCTTAGTAGATGTTATCTTTTGTATATTCCAAATGCTGTTTTTCTTATTGTAATTATTTTCTTTTAATGAAGAAATTTGGATCATTTTCATATGTTGGGTGACGAAAAAATGATAAAGAAGATTTATATCTGGTAGACAGTGCAACTACACATACAATACTTACAAGTAAAAAATATTTTTCCAAACTGATAATGCTAGAAGAAAAGTCAATACGATATGAGGTTTTATAAACCGTATTGAAGGCTTTGGAAAAACAAATATTATTTTGCCTAGAGGAACAAAATTTACAATTGACAATGCATTGTTTTCTAGTCAATCAAAGAGAAACCTACTTAGTTTTAAAGATATACGTTGCAATGGTTATCGTTTTGAGATTGATAGTAAGAATAATGTGGAATATCTATATATCATATCTACTGTCTCAAATGAAAAATGTATACTGGAAGAGTTGCCTACTTTATCTTCTAGATTATAGTATACTCATATACGAGTAATTGAAACATATGCAACAATCTTGAAGTTCATGAATCTAGACATATTTACAATTTGACATGATCGATTGGGTCATCTAGGATCTATAATGATGAGGAGAATTTTTTAGAATTAAAATGGACATTCATTGAAGAGCCAAAAGATTCTTCAATCAAATGAAGTATCATATGATGCTTGCTCTTAAAGAAAATTGATAATTAGACCATCACCAGCTAAAGTGGGGACTGAATCACCTGCATTTTTAGAACGAATTCATGGTGATATATGTGAATATATTAATCCACCAAGTAGATCATTTAGATATTTTATGGTATTAATAGACGCATCCAATAGATGATCACAGTGCTTATTATCAGGTCGAAATATTGCATTTGCAAGATTACTTGCTCAAATAATTAAGTTAAGAGCACAATTTCTAGATTATACACTTAAGACCATTCGTCTTGATAATGCTGGTGAATTTATATTCCATGTTTTTATAATTATTATATGTCAATTGGGATAAGTGTTGAACATCCTGTAGCTCATGTTCATACACTAAATGGTTTAGTAGAATTATTCATAAAACGTTTGCAGTTAATTGCTAGACCATACTTATGAGAGTTAAGTTTCCTACATCTGTATGAGGTCATGCTATTTTGCACACAATGTCACTTATATATATTAGGCCAGTATCTTATCGTAAGTACTCGCCATTACAAATAGATTATCCATGAGCCAAATATTTCTCATCTACAAATTTTTGGATGTGCAATTATGTTCCAATTGCTCCACCACAATGTACTAAGATGGGTCCTCGAATGAGGTTAGGAATATTATTGGATATGATTCCCCGTCAATTATCAAATATCTTGAACCGATAGGTGATGTATTTACTGCACGATTTTCTTGTTTTCATTTTAATGAAATAAATTTTCCAACATTAGGGGGAGGAATTAAGAAGTTGGAAAAAGAAATTGCATGGAATGCATCATTTTTGTCTCATTTAGATCCCCATACAGATCAATGTGAACTTGAAGTTAAGAAGATAATTCATTTGCAAAATATTGCAAATCAGTTTCTAGATGCATTTATCGATGCAAAGAAAGTAACTAAGTCGCATATACCACCTGCAAATATTCCATCGAAAATTGATATCCCAACACAACAAGTTGTCACTAATGAGTGTGGAACACGCCAGAAGCGTGGTAGACCAGTGGGTTCCAAAGATAAAAATCCTCGAAAAAGAAAAAGAATTAATAGTCAGAAGACTTGGTTGAAAATATAAATACCCATGAAAAATTTCTCGACATGACTAATGAGGAAGGTGTAATACCTAAAAATAATAATGAGATTTCAATAAACTATGTCATGACAGGAAAAAGATGGAACCGAACTAATATAGTTATTGTCAACATTTTTGCGTATAATGTTGCTCTTGATATTATATCTGAAAATGAAGATTCTGAACCAAAATCTGTTGAAAAATGTTGACATAGAAAAGATTGGCTTCAGCGGAAAAAAGTAATCAAAGCAGAATTAAACTCACTTTCAAAACATCAGGTTTTTAGACCAGTAGTCTGAACACCAGAAGGTGTCAAAGTTGTAGGATACAAATGAGTATTTGTGAAGAAAAGAAATGAAAATAATGAGGTCACAAGATATAAAGCAAGACTAGTTGCATAAAGTTTTTCACAAAGACCTGGTATTGATTATGAAGAGACGTATTATCCAATAGTGGATGCAATTACGTTAAGATATTTAATTGGTCTGACTGTATATGAAAATCTGGATATGCTTATGGATGTAGTCACAACATATTTATATGGATCTCTGGGTAATGATGTTTATATGAGAATCTCAAAATGATTTAAGGTATCTGAAACATATAAATCAAATTCCCGAGAATAGCATTCAATAAAGTTACAGAGGTCACTATATGGACTGAAACAATCAGGACGAATGTGGTATAATCACCTTAGTGGATATTTGTTGAAAGAAAGATATCAAAACAATCCAATATGTCTATGTGTTTTTATAAAAAAATCACAGTTAGGATTTACTATTATAACTGTGTATGCTGATGATTTAACTATAATTAGAACCTCTAAAGAGCTTTCAAAAGCAATAGAATAACTTAAAAAAGAATTTGAGATGAAAGATCTCGGAAAAACGGAATTTTTCCTTGACTTATAAATTGAGCATTTAGCATATGAGATATTTGTTCATCAGTCAACTTATACAAGAAAAGTTTTGAAAAGATTTTATACGGACAAGGCAAATCCATGGAATATTCTAATGAAAGTTCGTTCACTAAATGTGAAGAAAGATATATTTCTTGACCTCGAGATGATAATGAAGAACTTCTTAGTCCTGAAGTACCATATCTTAGTGCAATTGGTGCACTTATGTATCTTGCTAATAATACAAGACCAGATATTGTATTTTTAGTAAATCTATTAGCAAGATATAGTTTCTCCAACTAAAAAAAACATTGGAATAGAATAAAGCATATACTCCGTTATCTTCGAGGAACGATTGATATGGGTTTGTTTTATTCAAATAAATCAAATTTTGATCTAGTTGATTATGTAGATTATGGATATTTATCTGATCCATATAAAGCTAAATCTCAAATAGGTTATCTGTTCACTTGTAAAGGAATTGCTATATCATGGTGATCTATTAACAACCAGTTCCTCAAATCATGTTGAAATTCTTGCAATTCACGAGGCTAGTCGAGAATGTGTATGGCTAAGATTAATGATTCAGCACATTTGTGAAACATGTGGTTTGTCTTCTAGTAAAAATCTTCCAATGATATTATACGAAGACAAAACAACATGCATATCACAAATCAAAGAAAGATATATTAAAGAAGATAGAACAAAACATATTTTACCGAAACTTTTCTACACTCATGATCTTGAAGAAAATGATGACATCATTGTACAACAAATTTATTCGAAAGATAACCTGGCAGACTTATTTACAAATGCATTACCTACCGCAACCTTTGAAAAATTGGTACACAACATTAGAATGTGGCGACTCAGAGATCTTAAGTGATGTTTTCATGAGGGGGAACAAACATATTGTTTTAAAAGTATAAATTATATGAAATATGTATTTTTTTCCTTCACTAAGATTTTTTCCCATGGGGTCAAATCGGGGACAAGGAGCATATCCCCACCCCGTCCCCGACCTCGTCTCTGCCCCGAATATATATATATAGTATTATAAAATAAAATTAAAAAGAATGATAAAATTAGAACATATATATAAGCTACTAATTTTTTTTTTAATTTTTTATTTTATTTCATAATATTTTTATATACATATAGCTACTGTTTTTATATTTTAATTCTTTTTAATTTTTTTCATAATATAATTAATTTTAACTTTTTATTAAATTTTAAATAAAGTAATGTTAAAATATTTTATTATTATTATTAAATTAAATAAATAAACAATAATAATACTAATTTATTACCTAAAAAGTGTATCATTTCAATAGAAATATAAAAAATTATTGATTTTAAATAAAAATTAAAGAGAAAAACTAAACGGCGGGAAATTTTTCTCCGTGGGGACCCAATCTCCTAACGAGGATTCCCCGACCCCGATCTCGACTCCTCAAAATGGGAAATGGGGCAGGGACGGGGACGGGGAGTACATCCCGGCCCCACCCTACCCTGTTGCTAACCCTATTATTAGTAAGGTTTTAATGATGCATATTTTATATATATAATGGGCATCTAAGAGAGAGTATTATAAATATTATAATAATAATAATAATAGATGCCCATTAGTGCCATGTTTAGTGTCCAATGCCAAGTGTCATTTTTTCATTACCACATGTGTTGACCATGTGTCATTCAACCACCTATACATAGTGTCCAAGTGTGTCACTTCTTACTTGTCCAAATTTCTTATAAATAAGTAGTCATTTGTAGTTTTGTAGATACATATACATTGGTTGAAATGTCATGAATTTAGGAGAGAGTAGAGATTTTTGGAGGAATTTTCTATTTTCTATAATTTTCTTTATTTCTTCCCAATTTAGTTATTTAGTTATTTTACCTTATTTATTTATATATTATTTTAATATTATATTTTTCGATATCCGTGTTCCATTGGAACTCGTTTTTCTCCTCAAATCCACAACTTGATTTTGTGGAAGGGTGGCAAGTGGGATGAGTTAATGATAATAAATAAATAAATAACAAAAAGAAAAGAAGGGGAAAGAGAACTCTTGAAAAATGGATAAAGAAAGGAGAGAAAGAATTAAAAAAGAAAAAGGGAAAATAAGAGGGGGTGAACGTCGGAGTTAGAGGGTTGAAGTTGCTAAAAGAAAGAAATTCAAGCCAAGTTGTTTCTCTTTAAAGATTATTTTGAGGATTAATTCATGGATTTTAAGTTATAATGGATTATATGGGTTTCTTTTCGTAGCAATCAGCTATTTATTATGAATTTTGTCATGAAAATGGAGTTCTATTCCATTCATGTTATTGCTCAAATTCGGTTATTTCTCGATTGGTATCGATTTACTAGTCGGTTCGAAATCTAAGGTTCTTACTTTTCTCTTTTAGGATGTACATTTTCTCATACCGCCTCTCGGTCTCCCTTGATTTAGTATTGTTTGTAGTTTTTGAGTTTTATTTGGGACAACCCTTGACATAACATAGTTAAAAGAAAGATTTAAGGAATTGTTATATTTTACAAGCATTATTATATAAATGTCATAAATTCTGTTAGTATTCCAAAACTAGAAGTTCAGATTTTTTTTTTTTTTGACATATTTAACCTCGATCTTGACTATCTCTCTTATTAATTATAGGTCATACGATTTTTGTTAATATCTTTTGATTTTTTCTTGTAAATAATATTATATTCCATTAAATTGTGTATTTTGATTTTCCAAATTTTATTTTCTGCACTTACCAAAGTGGTATTTATTCCTTAAATTATGGGGGATATTATGACAGTTATTTTTTGGACGCCATTGTCTGGCACCTTTCACGACCGATGTTGTTACTTTTTCCAATCGTATTCAGTTCTTGCGTGTCGGTACATGGCATCCGTTTTGTTTAGTTTATCGGTTCATTCAAGTTCATTCTCAAAAGAGTATTGCGTTTGATTTGCTTCGTCTCGGTTGCTTTATCTTGTCCATAAAATGGATATGTGACTGTTACCAGTTTTATGTACAGTCGGTCGAATATCTTATCATGAATGATATGTTCTTGTTATTATTGAAGGAGTGGAATTTCTTTGTGAAAGCGTGTGAATGCTGTGCATTTATAGATCAATTTTGAGAATACAAAAATATAGAGAAGTATGTATATAGAATAAACATAGAATTACAAGATAAATTAACTCTATAAGCATTCTGATCTATTGAGAGGAAGAGAAGAGGAAATGCTTACCCTTGAAGAATTCCTCTTCACGAATACTCCTCCACTAAAAAATCACGAATAGTAACTTTCTCCCTTGAATAGGACAACATGAACACCGATCTTCCTTTGACACCACAACTTGGAGCCTTTAGTATTCTCCAGTAAAGAATAGGAAAAGTTTGTCTCCTTTAGTGTTTTGGGAGAAGGGTAAAGGTAGAGAGATTTTGAGAGGGAGAGAGGGTTTTTCTTTTGGGAGCCTTTTTGTGTGTTCTTTACGTTGTGTGTATCTTTTATCTGTTCATACAATAGATTAAGGTAAGAGGAGGGAGGGGAGTTACCATAACTCTCTCCCATACGCGCACATATATAACTCCCCTGTAATGGAGAGTTATAATATATTATTAATATAATATCAACAATATAATATATACAATATATGGTTAATTAATGGACCATATATTATGGATCTTAATCACATTAAAATGCAACTTTCACTTATAATCTATAGTTTTAATGTGAATCTTATTCACATTAATTTTAACCTATAGTATTTATATAAATCTTATTCATGTAAATAATATTTGAATCTTATTCAAATATTTATCTCACGCATACTATATAGTTTTAATTGTAAATCATATTTATAATTAACTATATACTATAATGTATCCATGTACACTATACTTTATATTAATCATATTAATATAATCAATACCTTTAATTCCCTAATTTGAACAATTCAAATTATTCCAAAAAAAATTATTCCTTGTTTTATCCTGTTGGGAATATCTTAGAACTCGCAGTTCGTAAATTTTGTGTTAAACATTTTATTTATCAATAAAATATTATTGAATATTTTATTCAATAAAGTTGTTGATATTGCATTTTATTATGAAAATCCAATAAACATATCCATGGGTATAGTATGAATACTTTAGACATAAATAGGATCAAGTTAATAGTATATAGCATAAATGGTCTATAAGTATATGGATGAAATTGGATATCTCATCCTCGTAACACTATTGGATGCGACCCATTTTGTAGAGGTAATACAAATGATGTGATCCACAGATCATTCATGTAGAGACATGTGACTGGGGACATCCTACGCAATGAGTTTGCATAAAGACTGGACCACGAAATAGTCACTTTTTCTTTATAATGATCGTTTACTGTTAAAACTGACTATTTCATACTAAAGTAACCTAGGATAACTCGATCTTAATCCTGAGCTAGCTATGAACTCTTATTTATATGGGATTATCCTTTGATCTGCATGGGTGAGAGTAGTCCAACAATACTGCTCCATTTTAGGGATAAGGCCGTAGGAAGCATATTACATGCATTGAAAGTATGTTATGAATTGTTCTAATATATAGTATGTATTTTAGGGTTTCTTTTATTTAATATAAATGTTATATTAAATAATACCTTTGATGTATGTTGTGGATGTTTTAGCATGTCTAAAATTTTATAAGTTGTTATAAAATGAAATTAGACTTTAAAATCCATAAAAAAGATACACAACATACTCACTTAGGTTAACAACTAGTTTTAACTACACAACATACTCACTTAGGTTAACAACTAGTTTTAACTGTTAAAATAGATTGTTACCTTATAAAATTTGGTTACAAACTCAAATCAGTTCATAAACCTGTCTAAGGTTGGGGGTACTTAAATTGACGGTCTACATAACACCTCCTACCTAGGGATTATGACTGAAATATTGAACGTTGTTAACTGATTTTATGAGCTTGTGAGCGGTGCGAGGTTTAAAACTGGTTTAAACACTTAGACATCGTAGGGTTATATCCAAATATAAATGTTATACTTGGATAAAAATGCTATGGACTTAGGTTGTTTAAAGTTAGTCATTTTTATACCTAAGTAAATAGATACCCAAACATTTAGAACACTTCAGTGGGAGATTAACAATATATTCGATATATAGTTATTAGCTCTCATGCCCTTAAGAATTCACACCGTGAGATCCATGTTCGGCTTTGTGTCACTTTTACCGTGACTACTCCGTTCGGAAGGTGTTTGCATGGGTCAATAACAAGGTGAATGGGAGAAGTAGTTCATAGTAAGTGGATGAAGGAAATGTGTCAACATTATCCTATGGTCTCCTCCATTAGTTTGAACCGTGAGATTTCTATGTTGCATCTGCTGTCGTTTTTAGGTGGCACTAGCTAGTCGTTAACCACGACGATCCACACCTGTCTCTTATACACATCTAGATGTGTATAAGAGACAGATCCTATGGTCTCCTCCATTAGTTTGAACCGTGAGATTTCTATGTTGCATCTGCTGTCGTTTTTAGGTGGCACTAGCTAGTCGTTAACCACGACGATCCACACAGAGGGTTGTAACTATTGGGATTGGTGTCCTAATTCTCCTGGAGTCTCGTAGTTTGTAAACATTGTTATTAATAAAATAAGAATTATTTTATTTGCATTTACTCATATCCAATAAACAAAGATCCGTGGTTATTGTATGTAAACTTAAGCATGTATATGAGATATACAAGTATATAATGCCTTAAGTAATAATCTAAAAAGGTCTGTAGTATAAGAATAAAGGAGGGATACCTTATCCTTGTGACACTATGGATACAACCCGCTTTGTAGAGGTTTACAAGTTTTGTAAACTACTACGATAGTCTGATTCTAACCATTCATGTAGAGACATGCGAGCGGGAGTTTCCTGTACAAAGAGTTTGTATAAGACTGGACTATGAGATGATTCGTCTCTTTATATAACGCCGTTGATACTTGAGAGTTAGCTCTCACTTAAACAACCATAGGTGACATGACCTTAATCCTGAGTGTTTTGGGAACTCCCGCCTTTGAGGGTGGTCCTTTGATTAGTATGGGTGAGAGTGTCTAGATTGCCAACTCAACAAGCCTACCTTTTTGGAGATTTGTTTGATTTGGGAGCTGGGAACTCAGTTACACAAGTTGGAATTCATTTCTTCCCCGAAGCAGAGGTAAGTAGATAGATAGCTCCCTTAAGGGCTGATTTCGAATCTTGAACATAGTGGCCACATCCTCTCTTTAGAAGAGAGGACTCAGTCATAGTAGGACTATGACTTATGTTCATTAGAGGAATCAATGGTACTTAAGGAGTTAGATGTAACTACAGGGGCAAAATGGTAAATTGGTCCAACTGTACTTACGAGCGACTTGTGAAGGGTTATCACACTATTGATTGGTCGATATGGACACAGAAATATATCTATAGTGAGGAGAGTGCAGTTGTTGGTCTTTAGTGGAGTGTCCGACAGTTAATGGATGATGGATCCCGTGGCTAAAGAGTTTAGTCAGTTATTCACATACCGTTGGAGCTTAAAGCTATAGGTCCATAAGGTTCCCTTGGTAGCTCAATGGATTCAAGTTGAGAATCAGTTCTGGGGTTAGTTTGAAGTGTTCAAATTAATAAGAGGAAATATAATTATATATGATATACTTGGTGTGATGTATGAGATACATCAAGTGGAGGAATTAATGTAAATCATATTTACATTAAGTACCATAAAATAGAAAAAGAACTATGGTTTGTATGTATCATGAGATGAAATATTAAAACTATAGGTTATAAATATAATATGGTAAGTTGGTTATCATATTTATTTATAATATATTAATTATTTGATAATTAAATCTTTTTCTCTAATAACCGATTGAGTAGGAGATTATTGGTGGTTTTATGGTAACCGTGAGATAAAAGGCAGTTAACGAATGGTGGATTCCGTGACCAAAGAGAGGATGTGGCCACTATGTTCAAGACCCAAAATTAGCCCTTAAAGGAGCAATCTATCTACTTACCCCTGCTTTGGGGAAGGAGTGAATTCCATCCTGCTTTGGGGAAGAAGTGAATTCCATCTTGTGTAACTAAGTTCCCAGCTCCCAAATCAGACAAATCCCCAAAAAGGTAGGCATGTTGAGTTGGCAATCTGGCCACTCTCACCCATGCTAATCAAAGGACCGCCTTCAAAGGTAAGAGTTCCCAAAACACTCACGATTGAGGTCATGTCACCTATGGTCGTTTAGGTGAGATGTAAGTCTCAAGTATCAACGACGTTATATAAAGAGATGAATCATCTCGTGGTCCGGTCTTATACAAACTCTTTGTATAGGACATCCTCGCTCGCATGTCTCCACATGAATGGTTAAGATCTACCATCTGTAGTAGTTCATAACACTTGCAAACCTCTACAAAGTGGGTCGTATCCTTAGTGTCACTAGGATCAAGCATCCCTCCTTAATTCTTATACTATAGACCTATTTAGGTTATAACTTAAGACATGATCCACTTGTATATCTCATATACATGCTTAAGTTTACATACAATAACCATGGAGCTTTGTTTATTGGATATGAGTAAATGTCAAATAAAATAACTCTTATTTTATTCATAATAACGTGTACAAATTACAAACTATGAGCCTTTGGGAGAATTTTGATACCCATCCCAACATTCTTCATATCTCGTATGGATATTTAGAAATACCTTAAAATTGAAATGATGTTAAAAACAATTAAGGCAACTAAGTGTAGAAAGTTTTTACTTGATTTCATGTTCTATCAAATAGTCCTAGAAATCTAAAACTTTCTATACTTATTACTTTGATTCAATCAAAGTACTTTGGTTTTATTTTACCTAAGGAGTTTTGTACACTTTGAACTTTTCATGTATTCTAAACTTATCACTTAGATTAAATAACTACTTGCCTTTATTGATTTCTAGCCATTTTAAATGTCTAAATATTTGCAAATAGCTTTTAACTAGGTTGGTTCTAACAAAAGTTTCTTTGCAATAGAACAAACATAAATTTTGCTAATTTGAACTTTTCATTTATAACAAAAGCTTATACAATTTGTTCTTTACAAAAGATAACATTACAAAAAGCAAATACATGTTTATCTTGCAATAGCAACATCAACATCTCCTACTGGTCAACTTGAGTACAACAAGCAATCCTCAGGAACTAATTTCTCTGTTTTGCTTTCTCTGCTCTTTTCTCTGCAAGATATTGAGGGTGGTTTCTCTTCCAGTGCCCTTCTTCGTTGTAATGGAAACATTTTTCTTTATTTGCAGTATTAACCTTACCTCTTCTACCAGTGATAGCAAAAATTTTGGTCGCTCCCAAACCTTGCTATACAAATAATATTTATAAATCACCGAACAAACTACTTAAACTAACTAGTAGTACAAACGACAAGTTCGGGGTCTAACCTCAGGGAAGCATGGAAGATTAGCTTATCGAGTTTGTTTTCAGTTAAAGTGATAAATGAGGGGGGATTGGTATGGTTAAATAATTGAAATTGCATGAAAATAAAAATGCGAGAAAAGTAAAGATAGAAGCGCAATTAATGAGATATCTTAGCTTGGAGGAATGGATTCACCCAATGTAATTTAGATCACCGACCCAATTTATGACTTAAATTCCTTACTTATGCTTAGCTCAATTGATCGGGATCCCAACCAATGGTCCTAATCCATACAAATTAACGAATTGCATTAAGATCTAGGGATTACGCTAAGATGAATGTTAATTTCCATCGTCTAATTAAACAATTAACACGGTTTTTTCTCTAGGTTGCTAGGAGCAGTCCTTTTTGCCTAACTAACCTATTGCTTCTATTGGAATTATCGTATAAATATTTTTCAGATATTACAAGGTAATCTCAAACGTGTTAAAATTCATGACAAAATTATTGAGCATCAATCAACTATTAAAATCATGCAATTCATACATATAGATTCAGACTAAAACCCATAAATTAGTTCGAATAAATAATTAAATTAAAATCTCATAAATTACATCGAGTTCCTACGAATCCCTAAACTAAGAAACCAACATCTTACCTTCTCATGGGGGATGAGAAGTTACAATCCGATATTACTCGATTAACTACTAAAGATACTGAAAATTGAAGGAAAAGGAAGAAGGATAAAGTTTCTACTCAGCCTCCATTAATTTGGCCTCCAAAATTCGGCACAGTTTGACCTAGGGTCGAGGGGATGTATTTATAGAAAATGAGGCAGCGTCACAACGTTGACAACAGTGTTGCAACACTCACTTGTGTGCGCATCATGCTCCACTTCCATCAAATGTCGTAGCATTGAAATGCTCTAGAGCAGCGTTGCAACGCTGAGCGTTCTGTCCGAGAACGTTGGGTTGAATCATTGCGCGGCATTGTGATGCTGATGTTGGTGAAAATCCAGAGCATTGCGACGCTGTGGCAAGCTACGGTCTCCAAGCGTTGCACGAGCGTCAGACTTATGCCAATCTTGAGCATTGTGACGCTCTGGTAGGGGTATTTTCGTCTATTCATGTCCCTTTGAAGCCTGGTTGCTAAAATTTGCTTCTAATTGCTTCAAATTAACCCCAATTAGCTCGTAACTACCGATTCCACCTTCAATATGCTCAATACCTTCAAAATCATCAAATAAATACATTAAACGTAGTAACGATTGAGAATTAAAAAGAGGAAAATAGCACAATTTTGGTGCTATCAAATACCCCCAACTTAATTCTTGATCGTCCTCGAGGAAGGTAAAATCACACATTCACACAAAAAATATGCTTGCTCAATCACAAGGGTCGTTACTCTAGTTTTAACAGTCTATAAGGATGAGATTTGCAATTAAAAAATGAAATCCGATTAGAATCAATCAATAAAGCACATTTAAAAATAATTCTCAACTTTTCATGCAAGAATGAGTCAAAAGCCCTACTAATTAAGCTCGAAAAGCTTGGAATGGTTTTATAGGGCCCTCAATTCGTTTTTCCCCGACACTGGCTTGAAGGTTCAAGAGCCAAGCTTCCTAGACTCAACTTTATAATAACTCACTTAAGGAAACCAAAATTTTATTTAATTATTATTTTTTTATATATATTTTTTACTTTACACAAAAGAGGTAACCTTATCTAGACACATCACCTTCGTTTTGGCTTGCCCACACAGGTGTTATGCGAGTCATCAAACTACGAGCAATATCTCCTAACAAAATTCCGAAGCTTACTCATTCCTCGGGGTACTTTAGCTCAGAGGGAAACTAGGGGTGTTATAACCACCCCAGGTTAATAATAACCCACGAAAGAGGAGTAATCCCCTTAAAAAATAACATACAAACTTGCTTTTACTTTACAACACACTCTGCCTTTTACAAACTTTCTTTTTACAAACTCTACACTTGGCTTTTACAATACAAAGAGTTTGGCAAAAACTTAGGCATGCATTACTAGGTTGAGCTTTCAGTCGCTTAACACATATCATCTAGGCCTTTCAAGGTGACAACGAAAATATAAGCCCAATAATACAACTCTACGCACACAAGACCTAACTTCGTTGGACAAGGGACTTAAAGATGCATGAGAGATAAGAAATTTTTTTAAAACAAGCTAAAAATCATGATCATGCTCTTTAAACATAGTTTCATGCAAACCTAATCACAAAAAGGGTGCGTCATCAACTACTCATCATAACAAACCAAGCAAAAGAGCAAGCAAGCAAATTCAAGCACACAAACATCATTTGAGCACAACGCTCAAGGACCCCATCAGTAACAACATACCCCACCCCCAACTTAAAATGATACATTGTCCCCTATGTATATCTAATCTAAGCCCAATAAAAAATAAAATAGTCAAGGGAATAGAAAACCTCCTCTAATAACGATGTTGCAGACTGGATGTGATGGTGGTAAGCTCGCCTCCCAAAAAGATGCTTTTTTCCTCTCTTCTAGGTCGTCCCTACAAAACAAAAATAAAAAGAAATATAATCTAGAAAACAAATAGAGAAAGCAGTAAAATTTTTCACTTGGCTCCCTCTAGGAAGGGAAAATTTTTAACGTCGATTGCTTGATGTGACCTGTTCCATGTCACGGTACAAAGAAATTCTCGTATTACCCTAGTCCCTTCTTGGATGAGTTTATATAGCCTGGTAAAGCTATAAGGCTCTTCATCTTTTAAAGAGAACCAGACAGGTCGAATTATGGTTTTTTTTTAGAATATGGCGAAAAAGGTAAAAAGAAAGAATCAAAAGACTCAAGGGCTGATTCAACTGAAAATAAAGACTCCAACTCAATTGACTCGACTGACTCGTGAGGCGAAGGTGAGCAAAATTAAAAAATGAGAGGAATACCAGTACAAAGAACAGGATGAGGCTTGGGATCCTCTGACTCTTTTACCTAGGATTCTTCCAAATTAACCCCATACTCATACTTAACCTCACAAATTGGCAAACATGGAGTGACGTCCTCATCATCACTTGAGTAGTAGTACTCTGCAAAGAAGTCAGCCTCTGAGGTATAGATGATGGATTGCTCTGATGTGCTCTCCAGTTTCTGCATGACCTCGTTTAGCTAGGCAACATGGGTTATCAATCCTTGCAGCCGAGCTTGAAAATCCTGCTGAAAATTCTTTGAATCCTGCTATAACTGAGAAGTACTATTGTTGGAATTGGTATCCTAATTCTCCCGGAGTCTTGTAGTTTGTAAACATTTTGTGCACATTGTTAATAATAAAATAAGAGTTATTTTATTTTCATTTACTTATATCCAATAAACTAAGATCCATGAT
This sequence comes from Benincasa hispida, assembly GCF_009727055.1. Classification (NCBI taxonomy): domain Eukaryota; kingdom Viridiplantae; phylum Streptophyta; class Magnoliopsida; order Cucurbitales; family Cucurbitaceae; genus Benincasa; species Benincasa hispida. Next base: position 24,240,998 of record NC_052358.1, read on the forward strand.
TATTTCATGTAAACTTAAGCATGTATATGAGATATACAAGTGGATCATGCCTTAAGTAATAACCTAAAAGATCTGTAGTATAAGGATAAAGGAGGGATACTTTATCCTAGTGACACTATGGATACGGCCCGCTTTGTAGATAATTGCAAGTGTTGTAACGTGCTACAAAAGGTGTGATCCTGACCATTCATGTGGAGACATGTGAGCGGAGGTGTCCTATACAAAGAGTTTGTATAAGACCAACCACGAGATGATTCGTCTCTTTATATAACGTCGTTGATACTTGAGACTTACATCTCACCTAAACGACCATAGGTGACATGACCTCAATCTTGAGTGTTTTGGGAACTCCTACATTTGAGGGCGGTCCTTTGATTAGTATGGGTGTGAGTGGCCAGATTACCAAATCAACATGCCTACCCTTTTGGGGATTTGTCTGATATGAGAGCTGAGAACTCAGTTACACAAGATGGAATTCACTCCTTCCCCAAAGTAGGGGTAAGTAGATAGATTGCTCCCTTAAAGGCTGATTCTAGGTTTTGAACATAGTGGCCACATCCTTTCTTTGGAAGAGAGGACCCAATCATAGTAGGACTATGACTTATCGTTCATTAGAGGAATCAGTGTTACTTAAGGAGTTAGATGTAACTACAAGAGCTAAACGGCAAATTGACCCAGTTGTACTTATGAGCGATTTGAGGTTTATTGATAATGGGTAGAAATGCACGTTATTACAGCTCAAAGATGTTAAAAAAATGAGAGAATGCGACAGTAAAGATATACAAAATTATGTCCAAAAGAATTAAACTGAGAATATTGCGATCGCATGCGCCCATCACATAAAAGTAGCTAATTCACTTATTTTGTGCAGGAAAAATGTGTTGGCGCAAAGCAAATTGCGATCCAAGGGATTCGGCAACCGCAAAGCCATGTGATCGTATGCACTCACGAGAAGATGCTCAAGAAGGTGGCCGCATAAAGACGGCGCATCATGGTGAAAGCTTAATAAATCATGATGGGACGGAAAGCTGATGATGGTCAAATCGAATTTAGTTAACAAGCCGTTAATGACACACTGTAGCAAGTATACTCAACTTTTCGATGACCATTAATCGACACATCAGACAGAAGATTTAATGACCTCTCATCATTGCAATCATTAGAAGAAAAAGCTTATTCACTTTGAACTCTATAAATACCGAAGGCCACCATCGTTAAAGGAGTTCAAAATTCTACACAATTCTCCATATACAGAGAAGATAGATCATATATAAATAGATAGCCGTTAGTCTGTAATTCATATAATTAGAAGGCGGAGGCGAGCGAAGAGAAGACGACGCCGAGAGACCACTCCTGGATAGCTCGAAAGACTGCTAAGAGGCACTGTAAATGGAGAGAGGGCCGACACTTATGAAAGCAAGGATATTCTTCTGGACAGAGTAGAGTAAAAAAAACAGTGTAAAAGCCTTGGGAAGCAAGACATTGCTACCGAGCTTCTTATCATTACTTTCCATCGTTGTTTTGTATTCTGACTTTATCTATAGAATGGAATTATCATCTTAACATCTGTTCAATCTCTTCACATTTCACATGAGTAGCTAAACTTCCGAATGGGTTGAGAAGTACTTAGCTAGCATGACCTAAGATCTTCACTTTATGTGATCATCTTGTCTTATGTATGTGTCCTTCACCCTTTAGAGATACTTGAGAGAGTAGTCTAAAGAAAAAACCTAGACTTAAGAGAGTCAAGTTAGAATATAGGCTTGAGATAGTCAAATTAGAACAACATAAGCAAGAGATAGAAACTTAGAGATAAGTTCTGTTTGCTATTATGCATCGCATGCACCCTAGAAATAGGATATGATAGTATGCGGTCACCTTGTGTATGTGTGTGTCATTCATCATCGCATAGACAAGAATAGAGGCTTAGACATAAGTCCTATCGACATTATCGTATACATTGCATGCGTTATAGAAATAGAAACTATGGCATTTACATTGAGAGATGACATGTTGTTGTGTGTATATAGCATGATCGCATAGCTTGAACACAATCTTCGGAAGTATTAGCTAAATCCCTTCTCAACCCGTTCCCCGCATACTCATTGTAACTTTCACTGTTATCAACTTTTTACTCAATTCCGTCACATAGAATTTATACTTAAACATAACACCTACCAAACTTATTTGTTTTTGCCACCGCAAAGAAATCAAAATTCATTAACGCATAGTGTTTTAGTAGTCTCTGTGTTCGACCCTAGACTTACCAGGAAACCTAGTAAGATTTATACTTAGGTTTTACTAGGAAAACTTGCATGTGCAACGCATAATTTGTAGGATTGTATCAATTGCAGCGGAAACACAAGGAACATCTAGGCATTCAAATTCACTAATTTTGGCATAATATGAAGCATACTTTTGTAGAAAAATGGGTTTCAAGACATACCTCTTGTAGAACTTCTTCAAAGCTTCTTCTCCAGCTGCAATCTTCTCCATATCTTGTTGTAGATCACCTCAAGATCTTCCCCACTATTCTCTTGGTGCTCTAGATTGAGTTGTGGGACTCAAAACAAGTTTGAATCAAGGGGTGAAGGAGAAAAGCTCACTGCTGCAACAAGGTTGAAGAACCTTTCTTCAAACCAGTTTTTCTCTAAAAAACCTTTTGATTTCATATCCGATTTTCACTATAATCTTCTCATTATATTACAGATCAACATGCAAAGAGAAAAGCTGCATGAGTTGCAGCTCATGCTTGGAGAAGACAAAGGCAAGACAATGCAATATGTGTGAGCTAGTTACTTCATAGATGGATAATGGAAAAATCCATTTTTCCATTTAAATGTGTATTTGTTTTCTTTTCCTTTTTCAATTTTATCCAAAAATAAAATTTTGATTTTAAAAATGAAAATTAATTTATTTCATAAATTAATTAATTAATAAATAAAACTTAATTAATTTAATATCAAATATTAAATTAATTTTAACACATATCCAAATTTATATATTTAAATCATATTTAAATATAGAAATTCTCCTATTCCGTTTAATTCTAAAATTAAGCATAATTATATCTCATATAATTACTAATTTCTTTAATTCTAATTTGAACGTTTCAAATTAACTTATCACGCTATTCTAGAGCTAGTCCATTAGAGCTAGTAAGAAGACCTCATGGACCTATAGATCATGAGCTACAATGATCCGAGATTAATTGGCTAAACTCATTAGACCAAATTAATCCCCATTCGTTAACTAATGGGTCATTCCACTAAAGCCCATAGTTGCACTCCACTCACTGTAGATATATTATGTCCACATGATTTAACCATAATCAGCAAGTCGATCCTTCACAGGTTGTTCGTAATAATGGCTAGGTCAAATATTTGTTTTACCCTCGAGATTACATCTTATTCTTCAAGTCCCTACTGATTCTCTAATGAACAACTGGTTTGTGATCCAATCACTAAACCAAACTTTCTCAGCCTAGTGAGAGGGTGGGGCCTCTTGTTCAAGACCTGGATTCAGTACTTGAGAGAACAACCTTTCTCCTATTCCTAAATCGGGTAGGGGTGAACTTCATCTTACAAGGCTATGTCTCCAACTATTCATCCGGTCTTATCTCCAAAATGGTAAGTTCATAGCTACCTCAGGATTAAGATTGAGTTAACCTAGGTTATATAGGTGAAATAGTTAGTCTTAAACAGTAAATAGCGTTATAAAGTAAGAGTGACTTATTTCTTGGTTCTGATCTTATGCACACTCATTGCATAAGAAGCCCCCACTCCTCATGTCATAACATGTACAAATTAGGATCATATCGTATGTAGCACTTTACAACTCTTTGTAACAACTACAGAGTAGGCCATATCCAATGGTGTTACCAAAATAAGGTACCCAACCTCATTCATGTACCATAGATCATTTTGACTATTTACTCGAACCCCATCCACTCTTATGTCTCTACATAAAGTTTAAGTACTTATACAATAGTCATGGGTCTTATTTTATTGGATTTAGACTTTCATAAAATTTAAAAGATCAATCACAAGTATATTGATAATAGAAAATGTTAATCATTTTACAAACTGCGAGTTTTTAGGACATAAAACCCAATAATACTCCCACTTGGACTAAAACTCCAGTGGATCAATATATACAAATATATACAATGTTGAGTTTACATGGAGAGAATAAAATGTACAAATACAATAAACTATGGCATCACAAAACCCATCAATTCTCCCACTTTCCCTAGTGATACAAAACTCGTAGACCTAGTCCTACTAGGTGACCCTTGAACAGTTTAGCCGAGAGAGCCTTCGTAAATGGATCAGCTATGTTTCTTTTGCTAATTCGCTTACAGCAACATAGTCAGATTCCATTGTGGAGTCCACAATACAACTCTGCTTGATGCTCTTCCACATAACTGCTCCTCCGTTTAGAGTGAATACTGACCCCAAAGTTGATTTCCTCGAATCAATATCGGTCTGAAAGTCATAATCAATGTATCTAGTAAGGATTAGATCCTTAGGACCATACACGAGTATATAATCTCTCATTCTTTGAAGATACTTGAGAATGTTTTTAACAGCAATCCAATGGTCATAACCAGGATTGGACTGAAATCTGCTGACAATTCCTACAACATAGCATATGTCGGGACGAGTACACATCATTGCATACATCGAAATCCTAACTGCAGATGTATATAGAATTCGATTCATCTTCTCAACCTCTTGAGGTGTCTTAGGACTCTGCTCCTTAGACAGGTGAATTCCATGCCTGAAAGGTAAATATCCTTTCTTGGAATTTTGCATTTTATACCTAGACAACATCTTGTCTATATAAGATGCTTGAGATAATGCCATGTTCTGTTCTTGCAATTCCGAACTATTTAGATTCCAAGAACATACTGTGCTTCTCTCAAATCTTTTACTTGGAATTGTGAAGCCAACCATCTCTTAACACCAGCTAGATATTCTACCTCATTCCCAATGAGTAGAATATCATCAACATACAACACCAGAAAAGTGACAGTTTTGTTGACGATTTTCTTGTAGACACAGGGTTCGTCAATATTTTGTTCAAAGCCATAAGATTTGATCGCAACGTCAAATCTCATATTCCAGGATCTAAAAGCTTGTTTTAATCCATAAATGGATCGATTAAAGCTTTCGCAACTTTTTGCTCTTGACCCTGCTGTATAAACCCTTCTGGTTGAGACATATAGATACTCTCTTCAAGATAGCTATTCAGAAAAGCTGTCTTGACATCCATTGCCATATTTCATAATCATAAAATGTGCTATGGACAAGAGTATTCTAATAGACTTTATCATGGCAACTGGAGAGAAGGTTTCTTCAAAATCTAACCCCTCTCTTTGGGTAAACCCTTTTGCCACAAGTCTAGCTTTGTAGGTCTGTACCTACCAACTTGGTCTCGTTTTCTCTTGTAGATCCATTTGAAACCGATGGGTTTTACCCCTTCTGGTTGATCTACAAATCCCAGACAGAATTGAAATACATAGATTCCATTTCAAGGTCCATGGCTTTAATCCTTGATCTTTGTCCACATCATTCATTGCTTGATTAAAAGACAATGAATCCTCTAAACCATCATTTGGTTATGTAGACTTGAGTTTCAATTAAAACCCATGTACCGGTGAGGCTGTTGCACAACCTTCCCACTACGACGAGCATTCTCAACTTTGAGAAGGATGTGAAGTATCAGTTTTCATCAACAAATCTTTGTTGACGGACCTGCTTATCAACACCTCTTGTTGAAGGATCTGCTCGATCAACATTTCTTGTTGATACATTTGTCGTTTCTCTGGACATTTCTTCTATTACTAGCAGGTTGCATCTGAAGGTTGATGGTTCTTTATATAATCTTCCTCCATGAAGGTTGCATCTGTTGATACAAATACTTTATCTTCCTGAGGATCATAAAAGAAACCACCTTTTGTTTCTTTTTGGGTAGCCTACAATAGACATACTTTTGAACGGTGTTCCAGTTTTTTAGGATTTTGCACCAACACATGTGCTGGACAACCCCAAACCTTAAGTGACTTAAATTTCCTTTATGTCCCATCTAGAGCTCGTAAGGCTTTTTAGAAACGCTTTTCGAGGGAACCATGTTCAAAATATACACTGCAGTCCCAACTGTGTGTCCCCAAAAAGAAGTTGGTAATTGAGCAAAACTCATCATGGAACGAACCATGTCCAACAAGGTTCTGTTTCTCCTCTCTGCCACACCGTTCTACTGAGGTGTGCCAGGGGCTGTGAGTTAAGACTGAATTCCATGTTCTATGAAATAGTTATGGAATTCTATGTCCATACTCACCACCTTGATCCAATCGAAGTGTTTTAATCTTTTTACCTAATTGGTTCTGAACCTCAGCCTTATACTCTTTGAACTTTTCAAAAGTTTCAGACTTTTGGTGCATTTAGGTAAATTTGCCCATACCTTGAATAATCATCTATAAAACTGATGAAATATTCAAAACCTCCTCTTGCTCTAACATTTAGAGGCCCACAAAGGTCTGAGTGAATCAGCTCTAGGGGTTCTCTGGCTCTAAGACCTTTTCCAGAAAAAAAATCTTTTTGTCATTCTACCCTCAGATAAGACTCACATGGTGGTAATGAACTGTCTTCCAACTTATTTAGATGACCATTCTTAACCAATCTCTCAATCCTGTTGAGATTTATGTGATTCAGTCTTAAGTGCCAAAGATAGGAATTTAGAGAAATCTTCCTCTTCTTATGAGTCCCAGCAGTTTTAAACATCTCTATGTTCAAAACAGATTTGACCTCAGTTGGTTTTAACATGTACAAGTTATTTTCTAATTTTCAGAACAAATTTGTTTATTTCCCATTTTGATGAACACTTCACCATTTTCGAAATAAAACTTTATAATTTTATTCTAGCAAACAGGAGACAGAAATTAGATTCCTTTTCACAGAAGGAATATAATATACATTTTTGAAATAAATATACTTATCTCCTATAAATAACTTCATATCTCCCACTGTTTTGGCCGAAACAATCTCCCCAGTCCCTACCTTAAAGATTGTTTCACCTTCTGTCAACTGTCTCCAGGAACTTGTTTCCTGTGAGATAGTACATACATGATTAGCGGCACCTGAATGAATTATCCAAGTTTTATCGATTTACACTAAACATGCTTCGATAACAAGTAAATCATATTTATCTTGTTGTTCGAATTCAGCATCCTCATCTACATAATTCATAATTTTAGAAGAGTTGGGAGATAGAGGACAATCCTCTGCTAAAACTCTTTTAGTATAATCAACCATGAGTAATTTGTTTGTTGATTTGATTTTACTGTTATGTACATCGGAAGTGAGTATTACAGAATTCGACATGCTGATAAAATTCAAACAAATTCTAATTAGCAAATTGTAACTAAATCCAAAATCAAATTTTAGCAAAAACAATAATGTACCCATAACCATTATTTATTTGCAACGATATCTTAGCGAGTCAGAATATGTGCTACCGTGGGGCAGTCAGATACTCCTTCACTAAAACAAACAATTTTAACCAAACACTATCCCCAGAATAACTCTTATTCCCATAGTCGTTTAGTTATCGTTTTCGGTCAAGATCTTTACTAACAACTTAGTAATTCTTGTAAGTGTGACCCGTCATTTTCAGATCTTATAGAACGGTATGAACTTCCCTCCGAAATAGAAGACAATATCCAAGACGGAACTATAAGACCCTATTCATTTTACTGAAGCCTGGGTTGTTTCGAATCCTATGTTACAACCCTCCGTAGGGATCATCGCGGTTAATGACTAGCTAGTGCTGCATAAAAACGATAGCAGACGCAACATAGGAATCTCACGGTTCAAACTAATGGAGGAGACCGTAGGACAATGTCGATACATTTCCTTCACCCACTTACTATGAACCACTTCCCTTATTCACCTTGTTATTGACCCATGCACACTTTCCGTATGGATCAGTCGAGGTAAAATTGATAAGAAGTTGAACATGGATCTCATGGTGTGAACTCTTGAGGACGTGAGAGCTAATAACTATATGTCAAATATATTGTTCATCTCCCACTGAAGTGTTCTATTTTCGGTAGATTTATACTTAGGTTCTTTTCCGGCTAATAAAACAATCCTAAGTCTATGTGGTTTATCTAAGTATAACTCTTATAATTGGATTTTAACATACGATGTCTAGATGATAAACCATTTTGTTACCTCACATCACTCACGTATGCTCATAAAATCGGTTACCAACGCTCAATAATTCGGCCATAATCCCCAGGTAGGAGGTGTTTCGTAAACCGTCAACTTAAGAACCCCTAGCCTTAGACAGGATTATAACCGGTTGAGTTTGTAACCTTGGTTCGAGGAGCTGTTGGTTGTGCTTGTTGTGTTCGTGTTTGTTGGCTGTACTGATTGTTGCATTCGAGTGCATTGTTGGACGCTTTGGACTGATCGTGGGATTCTTGAAGAATGGTTCTTCAAAGGTATGCATCTTCTATTCCTTGTATCATCGTATAGCATGTTGTAATTTATATTTATGCATGACTTGTTAGTTTCTGTTTAAGACTATAGTGTTTATGTTCAATCTGAATGGAATTTGGAACGATCCCTTCTGCTGCTCATGGAAATCCTTTGTTATGGTTTCCTTTAATTGGTATCAGAGACAAGTTGTTCTAATATTCCAAATACCATTTTTGTATTGAACTTCTTTTACAGTCGTGGTGGGTTTTAAGTTTTCTGCATTGCGTTTAAGAGTTAAATGCATTTGTGAATGTGTTGATGAATGTTTATGGGATGATTGCCTCTGGTTAAAGCTTTTGTTAAGTTTACAGAGTGTTAATTTATAAGGGCCCCTACGTTTTCGGCATAATTAACAAGCAATCATGTCTGTATTCAAAGTGTTTGAAGTTTGTTGAGTCGTTCATGATGAAGTTTCGAAGCATGGAGGTGCAGTTCTCATCCAAGAAGAAGACCAAAGGTTGGTCGTATTGTGTAGCCTAAGGTAAACGATCGTCTAGATTTGGCTAAACGATTGTGTAGAAATGTTCTGCCCAATCGTGTAGTATTTACTAAACGAATGCTAAATGATGGGATAAAGAGTTTACTCTATCGTACAACGGTGGTTGCTCGATCTCGTGGATGCTGGAGGTACATGATCGCATAGAGTTTTTGACATTCATCGTTTAATAAAAGGCACACGCACTAAACGATCATGTAGTTCAGCATGCCTCATCGCATAGTCATTGATAACACGATCACGCAGTATATGATACCTTATGCTTGCTCAGCGATCATTTAGATGATTGTGCTTCACTACATCAGTGTCGTTTAGATGATCATTTAAGGCTTGCGTTGCACCATGCATGCTGCACGATCGCGTGCCTTCATGCTTCATCACATAGTCAAAGGTACACGATCGTTGCTAAACGATTGTTTATGCTCATACAACGTTGCTAAACGATTGAGTAAAGAGTTTACTCTATCGTGTAGGCGATCACAAGGATTTGGTACATGATCAAGGAGATACGAGCTTCACCTGGACAGTTCAAGACCCAGTTTGCCTGTATGAACCGAAGACTCATTGTGCTTTTTAATAGTTAGCTTTGTTTCTTGAGGATTTGAGGCTAGTTATCCCGGTTCATCAACTTTTATTTAATTTACATGAGATGTATGTTGATTTATATGCCATAATGTATGACATATAGATTTAAAACCCACCTTAGGTTATGCATTTTCTTCATGCATCATATATTATATGTGTTATAATATAGCTTTTGGCATGATGAAATGACAAGAAAGCATGCACATGCATCATGAAATATAGAGTTATATTTATGCATGCATTAAGCATATTCATGCATCATCTTTATATTATAAGAGTCATAGTATAAGGGTGTATGGAAGCATGTATGCTTGGTTCGTTGCTTTTTTTATATAAGTTATATAAAAGTAGCAATGAATGAACAATGCATGGAGCATGACACTTAGGCTTGTTTATAAGAGTTATGAATGCCTTGTATGTGTAGCTTCGCATTGTGGATGGTTTTAGTTGTTTCCAATTATAACTGTTATAATGGAAATTAGAACTAAAATCAATAAGAAAGAGTTGCATGCGAACTTAGGTGAACTCATGTTTTAAAAAGGTTTTAAAATTGGATTGAGATAAACGTAAGTTCATGGTTCTAATGAAATTAGCAACCTAAGTTTAATCTTTTAAATCAGTTTATTAGGATTAAATTAATTTCCATAAAAGATTAAATTTGTATTAAATCTATCTATAAGGGACCTTTTATCTAAGGCGGGTTCTGTCTAGGCTAGGGTATTTAAGTTGACAGAAACTGAACACCCCTACCTGGGAACCTACCTGGAAAGATGAATTAGATAGATTTACTGCAAGCATGCAACAATTGATCAAAGACTTCGCTAAGGAGTTTAATGGATGTTGATCAAAAGTTGTTCAACTTCCAAAGTAACTGTTACTTTTGGGCAAACCTAAAAAGTCGCTTAGTTAAAATTGTTAGCCGTGTTTTTTCTAAGTAAACTAAACCCTAGGTTATAAAATACTCAGTGGGAGGATAAGATATATATAATATGTCAATGATTCCACTCATGCTTCTCCCTGAATGTTCACGCCGTGAGATTCATGCTTGGCTTCGTGGTGCCCTGGGAGCATCTCCCTTTGGATAGTGTTTGCATGAGTCAATATCAAGGTGGACGGAGAGAGTGTTTATAGTAAGTGGGTGAAGGATGTGTGTTACATGTCTTGCGGTCTCCTTCATAGATTTGCACTGTGAGATCTTCTTGCACTGTCTCGTGGCACCCTGAGAGCATCCCCCTTCAGATGGATTTTGTGCAGTTGGTCAATATCAAGGTGAACTCCATAAATGGATAGGGTCGCTTTAGTTTTTGCCCCAATCATATTTTTTTCCTTCAGACTGGCTGCTTGGGGTAGAACTCTAGAATCTAAAATGAAGAGTCACGTTTACGGGAAATTTTTAAGCAAGTTAATGATTTCTTGACCAAATCAATGATGGCTAGTCGTTATAGGAACAATAGTTGTTCTGGTATTAATGATTGGTTGGGAATATCTCAATTCAGAGGAGGGATAAATTGACTACCTTTGGTGGCTTTTGTCCTAAACCACTGAAGTGTTATTGCGAAACTAGATGTCACACGAGGTTCATTTCAGTTTTGCTAAATTGTATTGGATGTTGTTTTTCAAAGAGTATTTGCTAAAATCTAATGTAGATCAATGTGTTTTTTTTTCCAGCAACATGAATGCTTTTCCATTAGTTGCCTATTTTACTTTGATCGATTACATACATTGGAGAGAGTCCATTAAAACATATTTCGTAGTAAATGATATCAAGTTTGTCATGGTTGAAGAGTGTCCTCAAGTTCTGACTCTTGATGTACTGTGAAATGTGTTGGGTATTATGTCCTAAAACTCATGGCTTGTAAACAAAAGAACTTATTTTGAAAATTCAATAAAGTTGTTATTGAATATATTGTTTTTTTTTCGAAATCCAATAAACCTAAGTCTCTTGACTATTATATGAGTACTTGAACTTTATGTGGAGACATACAATTAGATCAGGTTCGAGTAAATAGTCAAAGTGATCTATAGTATATTAATAAGATTGGGTTCCTTATTCTGGTAACATTATTGGATGTGGCCTACTCTGTGTTGTTACAAAGAGTTGTAAAGTGCTACAAACGAAGTGATCCTAATTCGTTCATGTTGGGACATGAGGAGTGGGGTGTCCTGTGCAAATGAGTTTTATGCAAGATCGAACCATGAAACCAGTCACTCTTACTTTATAACGCTGTTAACTATTTAAGACTGACTATTTCAAAGCGATGACCTAGGTAACTTGACCTTAATCCTGAACTAACTATGAACTTCTGTTTGTTCGAGATTATCCTTTGATATACAAACGTTGAGAGTAGACCAACTACCTCTGGTCAATAAGCTTACCATTTTGGGGATAAGACCGGATCAATAGCTGGGGATATATGGTGTAAGACGAAATTCACTCCTACCCAATTAGGGTTAGTAGAGAGGTTGTTTCCTTCAAGTGTTGATTCTGGGTCTTGAACAAGAGGCCTCACCCTCTCATTGGTCTGAGAGGGATTCGATTTGTTGATTGGATCACAAATCAATTGTTCATTAGGGGATCAGTGGGACTTAAGAAACAAGAGGTAATTTCGGGGGTAAAACAGAGATTCGACCCAGCCGTTATTACGAGCAACCTGTGAAGGGTTAACTTACTAATCATGGTTATATCGAGTGGACATAATATATCTATAGTGAGGGAAGTTCAGCTATGGGATTTAATGGAATCACCCATTAGTTAACGGATAGAGGTTAGACGGTCTAATGAGTTTAGCCGATTAATCTCGGATCATTGAAGCTCATGATCTGTAGGTCCGCGAGGTCCCCCTACTAGTTCGTAAATGGATAAGCTCTAGAATAGCATGGTAATTTAATTTGAAGTGTTCAAATTACAATTAAATGAAATTGGAGAAATAATATTTAAATATGATTTAAATATTTGAAGATGGAATTGTGTAAAAATTAATTTAATATTTGATATTAAATTAATTAGAATTATTTAAATTGTTTAAATAATTATTTATTAATTTTANTGTTTAAATAATTATTTATTAATTTTATTAAGAAAATTAATTTATGAAACTAATTTTTTAAAATTAATAATATTTTCAATTTTATTAAATAAAATTGATTTATGAAATCAATTTTGATAAAATTGAAAAAGAAAGAGGAAACATAACAAAGTTGGAAAATGGGTTTTTCCATTGTCTTCATGTAGTAGCTCACAAACAACCCACTTCTTCACTCTTCATTAACTCCAAGCATGAGTTGCATCTCATGCAATAAATCTCTTTGTATGAGTGTCTGCAATATATTAAAGAGATTGGAATGTTTTGAAGGTAATGCAACCGATCAATTTTTCTGAAAAATTCGTTAGAGAAGAAGCTATTCTTCTACTGGGTTGCTGCTGTGAGAATTCTCCAAATTTCCTTAATTCAGGCTTATTTTGAGTCTCACTACTCAATCTAGAGCACGAAAAGAATAGTAGGAAAGATCTTGGGGTGGTCTACAATAAGATTCAGAGGAGATTTGCAGTTGGTTTCAAGCTTAAAGGAAGTTCTTCAAAAGTATGTCATGAAACCCATTTATTTCTACTGAAGCATGTTTTCTTTTCTGTCAAAATCAATGAATTAGAATACTTATGGATCCTGGTTTCTTTCACTGTGCATTGGCACATTCCAACAAAATGTTCATAATGCATATGAGATGTGATGAAGGCTAACTCATTGGCCCGTCTTCACATTTTGGCTAGCACACCTGATGCATTGGCCAAAAGGGTTGAGAACATGGTCATTGCACGTAAGATCATGTACTCGTTGCACGAATTGTTTGAATGGAAGTTCTCACTTTTTGAGTACAAAGGTATGGATGACAAAAAAAACCAGTAGTGTCAGTTCCCAAAATAATCTCCAGTCTTTCTTGAATGTCAAGGGAGTAGAAGAGAAAGCAATTGTTGCAGACTCTAGTGAAGTTCATCGATGAGAAGTGTTCTTTGAAATAGAACTTAGACCTTATTTAGGTTCTGATTTTGATCTCACTACTCTACAGAAAAGGAAAAAGTCTAAAGACAGTAAATGTGATTTATTTGTCTTGGAGACGTGTTTGGTAAGGAATGATGATTCTGCTTGGATACTTGATTCAGGTGCTATTAACCATGTTGGTTCTTCCTACCAAGGATTTAGTTCCTGGCAAACATTGCCAGAGGGAGAGTCGACTTTTTGAGTCGGTACCGATGAGGCTGTTTCAGCTGTTGTTTTAGCAAGCTGATATTATTTTTGGACAAGAAATGTTATCTGTTGCTGGATAATGTTTTTGTAGTTCCTCATATTAAGAGGAACTTAATCTCGGTTTCTTGTCTGATTGAACAAGGTTATACCGTCTCCCGGAGTCTCGCTGTTTGTATTGATACACATTGTTTGATGAATAAAATAATTGTTATTTCATTTTGGCATTTACTAATATCCAATAAACAAAGCTCCATGGTTATCTTATGTAAACTTAAGCATATATATGTGATATACAAGTGGATCGTGATTTAAGTGATAACCTAAATAGGTATGTAGATAAGGATTAAGGTGGAATACCTAATCTTGGTGACACTACGAATATGACCCGCTTTGTAGAGGTTTACAAGTGTTGTAAACTACTATAGATGATAGATTCTGACCATTCATGTGGAGACATACGAGCGGAGGTGTCCTATGCATAGAGTTTTTATAAGACTAAACCACGAGATGACTAGACTCTGTATATAACACCGTTGATACTAGAGACTTACATCTCACCTAAACGACCATAGGTGACACGACCTCAATCCTGAGTGTTTTGGGAACTCCTGCCTTTGAGGGCGGTCCTTTTATTAGTATGGGTGAGAGTGGCTAGATTGCCAACTCACATGCCTACCTTTTGGGGGACTTGTCTGATCTGAGAGGTGGGAACTCATTACACAATATGGAATTCACTTCTTTCCCGAAGCAGGGATAAGTAGAGAAATTTCTCGCTTAAGGGCTAATTCCGAGGCTTGAACATAGTGGCCACAACTTCTCTTTGGAAGAAAGGACTCAGTCATAGTACGATTATGACTTATGTTCATTAGAGGATTCAGAGGTACTTAAGGAGTTAGATGTAACTACAGGGACATAACGGTTATTGGCCGAGCTGTACTTATGAGCGATTTGAGAAGGTTGTCATGTTGCTGATTGGTTAAGATGGACACATAATATATCTGTGGTAAGGAGAGTTCAGCTGTCAGTCTTTAGTGGAGTGCCTGGCAGTTAACGGATGGTGGATCCCGTGACTAAAAAGTTTAGTCAGTTATTCACGTACCGTTGGAGCTTTGAGCTACAGGTCCATAAGATCCCCTTGGTAGCTCAATGGATTCAATTGAGGATCAATTCTTGGTGTTGATTTGAAATGTTCAAATTGACAAGAGGTAATACGATTATATATGATATGATCGGTATGGTGTATGAGATACATCTAGTGGAGGATTAATGTAAATGAGATTTACATTAAGTACCGTGGAATAGAAAAAGAGCTATGGTTTATATGTTTCATGAGATGAAATATTAAAACTATAGGTTATAAATATAATATGGTAAGTTAGTTATCATTTATATTTATAATAATATTAATTATTAGATAATCAACTCTTTTTCCCTATTAAACAATTGAGTGGGAGGTTATTGGTGGTTTCATGGTAACCATGATACAAAGGAAAAAATGTTTTCCTAATTTTAGTAAGCTTGAGATTTTTTGAATTTGAGATTTCCTCTCTCGGAAATATTCTCATAGAAGTTGTCAAGTAAATAGAATTTACTAAGTGATAGCTTGGTTGAGGTAAACGATCGTGGATCGTTAGTAGGTGACAGACACTCAGCTAAGTGATGAACTAAATGATTACATAGCTTTTGCTAGACGTTCGCTAAGCTTTTGCTAAACGATTGGGCATCGACCTGTACGATAGTTTCTGCCATCTCTCACTTACTCAATCGTTTACACGATTGTTGTATCCTCCGTCTTCTGCCTCATACCAAGTCCACACCTGTCTCTTATACACATCTAGATGTGTATAAGAGACAGGTCATACTCAACTCGACACTGTCGAGGTTCTGTGGAGGTCGTTCGTGTTATTCGGGGTGTTCGTGACCAAGGCGATCGCTGAGTTCGAGTGCACGGTGTTCGTGAAGTGTAGTGGTCATGTTGGACAAACATTCGTGTTTGCTGTGTTTTTGTGATCGACCGTTTGTGATCAAGGAGCATTGGCGATGAGTCTACAAAAGTTTGTAGAATTTGTCTTTGATCTTTTGTATTATCATGCTGTAATTTCTATAATTAATGCATAACTGTATGTTTCTGTTTGTGACTATAATTGTAAAGTTCATATATGATTGTAATTTAGAATGATCTTTCCACTGCTCATGGAAATCCTCGTGTTTGATTTCCTTCAATGTGGCCAGGTGAGTGTTAGGGTTCAAGGTGGGTATGAATATTTCATCTCTTTCATAGATGATTATTCAAGATATGGGTATCTATACCTAATGCAACGTAAGTCTGAAGCCCTTGACAAGTTCGAAGAGTATAAGGCTGAAGGTAAAAAGATAAAAACAATATGATCTGATCGTGGTGGAGAGTATATGGACCTCGAATTCCAGAACTATATGATGGAACATGGAATCACGTCCCAACTCTCGGCCCCAGGTACACTCCAACAGAATTATGTATCAGAAAGGAGAAACAGAATCCTGTTGAATATGGTTCGGTCTATGATGAGTTATGCTCATCTTCCAGACTTGTTTTGGGGATTTGCAATGGAGACTGCATGTTACATTTTAAACAACGTTCCCTCGAAAAGTGTTTCTGAAACACCTTTTGAGTTGTGGAAAGACCGTAAAGGTAGTTTACCCCACTTTAGGATTTGGGGATATCCGGCCTACGTGCTTGTGGCTAACCCTAAGAAGTTGGAACTGCGTTCGAAAGTTTGCCTCTTTGTAGGCTACCCTAAGAAAACGAGGGGTGGACACTACTATAATTTGAGTAAGAACAAAGTGTTTGTATCGTCAAATGCTATCTTCTTAGAAGAAGACTACATCGGGGATCATAAACCACGAAGCAAGCTTGTTTTACATGAGATTTCTAATGAGACTCATGAGAGTTCAACAAGATTTGAGACTGCCTCGACGTAGTGGGAGGGTTATGAACCTACCGGAATGCTACATGGGTTTGACTAAAGCCCAAAACATCATATCTGATGAAGGGGTCGAGGATCCATTGTCTTATAAGCAAGCAATGGAGGATGTTGACAAAGATGAGTGGATTAAAGCCATGAACCAGGAAGAGTAGATGGAAAGGTGCGGACCTTTAAGGCTAGACTCGTGGCAAAGGGTTATACCCAGGTCGAGGGAGTGGACTATGAGGAAACTTTCTCACCTATTGTCATATTGAAGTCTATCAAGATACTCTTGTCTATAGCCACATTTTATGATTATGAGATATGGAAAATGGACGTCAAGACTACCTTTCTGAATTGTAATCTTGAGGAGACCATCTACATGGCTCAACTAGAGGGGTTCATTGCTCCAGATCAAGAGCAAAGAGTTTGTGAGCTTAATAGGTCCTTTTATAGGCTGAAATAAGCATCTAGATTGTGGAATATTAGATTTGATAGTGCGATCAAATCGTTTGGCTTTGATAAAAATGTTGATGAGCCTTGTTTTTACAAGAAAATCGTCAACAACTCAGTAGCTTTTCTGGTGCTGTATGTGGATGATATCCTACTCATTGAGAATGATGTAGGTTTTTTTTTACTGAAGTTAAAAAGTGGCTAGCCGTTCAAATCCAAATGAAAGATTTGGGAGAAGCGCAGTACGTTCTATGGATCCAGATCATTCGGGATCGTAAGAATAAGCAGAAATGCACGTTATTACAGCGCACAGTTATAAAACAATGCAGGATTGCGATGATAAAAATATACAATATTGCGTCCAAAAGCATTAAGTTCACAACATTGCGATCACATGTGTCCATCGCATTAAAACAACTAATTTATGTATTTTTGTGTAGAAAATGCGTTGACGCAAGGCGAAAATGCGATCCAAAGAAATTAACGTCCGAGCGCATTAAGAGATTGCGTTGACGTAAGGCTATGTGATCATTTGCACTCACGAATATCTGCTTAAGAAGGTTGCCGCATAGAGCCGGCGCATCATGTTGGTCGCATCTGGGTGAAAAGCATAATAAATCACGATGGGATAGAAAGCTGATGACGGTCGATTCCAAATTAAGTTTACAAGCCGTTAACAACATATTGTAGCAAGTACACTCAACTTTTCAGTGACAAATATTCGGTGCATCAGACAGAGAATTAATGCTATCCTATCAGTGCAATCATAAGAGAGAAGAAGCCTTTCACCCCGAAGCTCTATAAATACCGAAGGCTACCTTCAGTGAAGGAGTTCAACCAGTTCGACTAGGTAGTTAGTTAGCCTTGTTCTTAGTTCTTATTTTATACTTAGAAGGTGGAAGCGAGAGAAGGGAAAAGACGCCGGAAGATCGTTCTGGTCAACTCGAGAGAGAACCCAGGGAGCGTGGAAAGCAGAGAAAGGGTCGACTCTTGCGAGAGCAAAAATATCTTTTGAGTAGAGTAGAGAAGAATAGTGTAAAAGCCTTGGGAAGCAAGAAATTTCTACCAGGCTCTTTATTCTTATTCCGCATTGTCATTCTGTACTTTGATTATATATCTATAGAATAGAACTTGTTTATCTACATCTGTTCACTCTCTGTAAAATACGCATGAGTAGCTAAATTTTTCGAATAGGTTGAGAAGCACTTAGGTAATATGACCTAGGATCCTCATTGCATGCGATCATCTTGTCTTATGTTGCGCCATCAACCTTTAGAGCTACTCGAGAGAGAGTCTAAAGAAAGAACCTAAGACTTAAGAGAGCTAGGTTAGAATCTAGACTCGAGAGAGCAAGATTAGATCTGCATAAGCAAGAGATAGAGACTTAGAGATAAGCTCTGTTTGTCAACATGCATCGCATGCACCCTAGAGATAGGTTATGGTATTATGCGGTCTCCTTATATGTGTGTGTGTCAATCGTCATCGTATAGAAAAGAATAGAGGCTTATGTGTAAGTCCTATAGACATCATCGCATATATCGCATGCGTTCTAAAACTAGAAGCCGTAGCATTTGCGTTGAGAGATGACTTGTTATTGTATGTGTGTAGTATGATCGCATAACATGAACACATTCCTAGGAAGTGTTAGCTGAATCCTTTCTCAACCCATTCCCTGTATACTCATCGCATCTTCCGTATTATTAACTATTTTCTCAAATCCGCCGCATAGCATTTATATTTCAAACAACCAACAAACCAACACATTATTTTATTGTTACCGCAAAGTGATATATAAATTACCACCGCATATTGTTTTCCTTAGTCCCTGAGTTCGACCTTGGGCTTACCAGGTAACTTAGTAGGATTTATACTTGGATCTTACTGAGAAAACTTGCATGCTCAACACATTTTCCATCAATGCAATCCCTATCATTATTTCATCGCATAAAGTAACTCATCAATGCCCCTCAAGTAGGCAACTCCCGCACACCTCTACTTGTTGCGATCTGCTTCTCACTAAGTAGCCAACCAAGGAAGTCAACTTGGCAAGCTCGTGGCGAAGGCCACTTACCTCGTCATCAAAATTTGCAACTTGACCTTTGGACGTCAAAGACTGATTCATAAATCCTGCGATGTTCAACTGACACAAAAAGGAAACAAATTAAAGTAAAATAAACTTTAACTAAAAACTAACTAAGAAAAACTAATTGGCTTCCTCGAAAATGGCGCCAATTTGATAGCGGGAATTTTGGTGTCGCTCTCAAACCATTGCTATACAAATAATATTTACAAATCACCGAAGAAACTACTTATACTAACTGGTAGTACAAGCGGCAAGTCTGGGGTTGAACCTTAGGGAAGCACAGAAGATTAGCTCATCCAGTTTGTTTTCAGTTAAAGTGATAAATGACAGGGGATTGGTATGGTTAGATAATGGAAATTGCATGAAAATAAAAATGCGAGAAAAATAAAGATAGAAGCGCAATTAATCGACATATCTTAGCTTGGAGGAATAGATTCACCCAATGTAATTTAGATCATCAACCCAATTTATGACATAAATTCCTTGCTTATGATTAGCCCAATTAATCAGGATCCCATCCAATGATTCTAATTATCTAATTAGTCAAAATGCACAAAAAATGAATCCGCTTCATACAAGTTGATGATTTGCATTAAGATCTAAGGATTACGCTAAGATGAATGTTATTTCCATCGTCCAATTAAACAATCAATACGGTTTTGTCTCTAGGTTGCTAAGAGCAATCCTTTTTGTCTAACTAACCTATTGCTTTTATTGGGATTATCCTATAAATATTTGTCAGATATTACAAGGTAATCTCAAAAGAGTTAAAATTACATGAAAAAAATTATTGGGTGTCAATCAACAATTAAAATCATGCAATTCATACATATAGATTCAGATCGAAACCCATAAAAAAAGTTTGAATAAATCATTAAATTAAAATCTCATAAATTACATCGAGTTCCTCCGAATCCCTAAACTAAGAAACAAACATCTTACCTTCCCATGGGGGATGAGAAGCTACAATCTGGCATTACTCGATTAACTACTAAAGATAATGAAAATTGAAGGAAAAGGAAAAAGGATGAAGTTTCTTCTCAGCCTCCATCAATTTGGCCTCCAAAATTCAGTACACTTTGACCTAGGGCCGAGGGGATGTATTTATAGAAAATGAGACAGTGTCGCAATGCTAACAACAGCGTTGCAACGCTCACTTGCGCGTGCACTATGCTCCACTTCCATCAAATGTCGTAGCATCGCAACGCTCTAGAGAAGCATTGCAATGCTGAGCGTTCTGTCCGAGAGCGTTGGATTGAAGCGTTGTGTGGCGTTATGACACTGACGTTGGTGAAAATTTGGAGTGTTGCGACGCTGTGGCCAACATTGCAATGCTCCTCCGCATTCCAAGCTATGGTCTCCAAGCGTTGCACGAGCATTAGACCTAGGCCAATTTGAAGCATTGTGATGCTCTGGTAGGGGTATTTTCATCCATTCACGTCCCTTTGAAGCCTGGTTGCTCAAATTTGTTCCTAATTTCTCCAAATTAACCCCAAATAGCTCGTAACGACCGATTCCACCTTCAAGATTCTCGATACCTACAAAATCATCAAATAAACACATTAAACGTAGTAAAGATCGAGAATTAAGAAGAGGAAAATAACACAATTTTAGTGTAACGGTTACTTTGTGAAAAAGAAGCAATATCCGAATTTTTGGAGGACGTTCCTCTCATCTCAGCAATAGTAACATTTACTTCTAGTTCTAGACCTTTTACTCTCATTATGGTCTGGTAAACCTGTAGCTCATTGAGAAGAGTAGTCAAGTTATATTCTATTTTATTCATAAGTGCGTTCATACAGAACTGTAGAAAACTCTTCGGAAGAGATTCAAGAATAAAACCAACTTGACTCTTCTCGTCAAGATAACACCATTTACTTCTGCCATGTTGAAATGTACCATCATGTCCTGGACATGTTCACTAAGAGATGCCCCTTCTTTCATATGGTAGTTGTAAACGTATTTGATAGCATCATGCCTCAGGGAGAAAGACGATTATCAAAACATCCCATAAAGAGATTCCATAATCTCTTTGGCAGTACCCATACTCTCGTGTTTCTTCGCCAAGACATCAGATATGTTGGCAAGAATATAGGCACAGACTTTGTCATTAGCCTTGATCCATGTGTTGTATGCATACAAAACATTTCGGTTTGCATTTGAGTCAGGAATAGGAGGAAAACCTCTATTAAAACGAACTGTAGATCATCTATCACCAATATAGTATTCAGGTTTGTTTTCCAAGTGGCATAATTTTCCTTAATAAGTTTATCAGATGGAAACAATTGTACTAATGAACTCATCATTCTGAAAAATATAAACAAATTTTATCAGCGAATTGCGTTTTAAACCCAATCAAGTTTTAGCAAAGTAATAACGTACCCAAGATTATTTGTGCAACAATACTATAGCAAGACATTCTTGACTAAATACTATCCCTATAATAACTCATATTCCGATAGTCATTTAGCTATCATTTTTGTCAGAAATTACTAACACTAGTCATTTAGCTACCATTTTTGGTCAGAAATTACTAACACTTTAGTAATTCTATAAGTGTAACCGTCTGTTTTAAGACCTCAGAAGTCGGCCTCAACGATGCTCCCGAATTGGAATGTCAAAGTGGAAAACAACTTTAGAAATCCTATCCATTTCTGGAGTTTGAGTTGTTCCGAATCCTATGTTAAAACCCTCTGAAGGGATAACCGTCCATTCAAATGACTAGCGAGGCCGACTTAAAGACGAAAAGCAGGCGCAACATAGGAATCTCACGGTCTAAACAAACAAAAGAGACTGTAGGATACATTGACACATATCCTTTACCCACTTACTATGAATCACTTCCCCCGTTCACTTTGATCTTCACCTCATGACAAACACTTTTCGAATGGAGGTCACTCCTAGGGTGACAAGAAGTGTTGCACGGATCTCACGATGTAAATTTTCTAGCGATGTGAGAATTGAAATCAATATATCGTATATTTTATTTTCCATTGAACATCTTCCCCTCATTCACCTTGATATTGATTCATGAAAATACTTTCCAAATGGAGGTCACCCCCAGGGTGACACGAAGTGCAGCATGATCCTCATGGTGTGAACATCTTGAGACGTGAGAATTAAAATCAAAACATCACATTTGATTTTATGGTGAACAACTTCCCCTGTTCACCATAGTCTTGATTCATGTAAACACTTTCCGAATGGAGGTCACTCCCAGGGTGATACGAAGTGAAACATGAACTTCGATCATGAACTCTTAGGGATGCAAGAGCTAAAAATAATCATATCATATATGTTTATTAATCTCCCATTGAAGTGTTCTAACATATCATATACGTTACTTTATTCTCACTGAAGTGTTGTAATTGCATATCATATATGTTATTAAACTCCCACTGAAGTGTCCAAACGTTAAACTGGGTATACATTTTCTTAGGCTTGTTCTGACTAATTAAACAAGCTAAGTCTAGGTGTTTATTCAAGTATAACGTTTATATTTGGATTTAACCTACGATGTCTAGGTGATAAACCAGTTTTAAAACCTCGCACCGCTCACGTATTGCTCATAAAACCGGTTAACAACGCACAATAATTCGGTCATAATCCCCTGGTAGGAGGTGTTCCGTAGACCATCAACTTAAATAACCCCAACCTTATACAGGATTATATACCGGTTGAGTTTGTAACCCTAGTTTTACAAGTTTAACGACCTATTTTAACTATAAAACAAGTGGTTAACCTACGTGAACATGCAACTATTCTTTGTTATGGATTTTAAATGTCTAACCCAATTTTATAACAACTTAAAAAATTTTAGACATGCTAAACATCCACAACATACATCAAAGGCATTCAATATTTAATATAACACTTATATTAAATAAAAGAAACCATAAACATGTATACTATATATTATAACACTTTATAACATACTTTCAATGCATGGAACATGCTTCCTATGGTGGAATTGTAAATTTACATGGTATACTTTTATGCACATACAAGATTTATTTAATTATAACATACATCACATGTATAAATAATTAAACACATACTGATATGATTTTAGTTTTGGCATTTTCAAGTAAACAAAGCCTAACTATTACAGAATTCAGCAAGAACTGGCTTAAAACGCTTCGGACCACTCAAATCGCCATAAACTGGACCTGAACTACTCGAATTGGACCTCCAAACCTTCAAAAGTGGTTGAACCGGACTGATTCAGGTCAAACCAGATGTTCTTGACTTGAACCGATCGAATCGATTCAGCTGGACCGTCGGTTTGGGTTGAAGCGTGCATGCTAGGCTGGGGTAAGTAGTATTGCAACGCTCTCACCCCAACGTTGTGACGCTGCAGGTGTTCTTCATCATTTAGGCAACAACATGAGCTTCGTTGCAACTCAAGGGTAGTGTTGCAACACTTTCTGGACAGTAGTTCAGTATCAGAATTCTGCAGCAGCTCGATCTTCTTCACTATTTTCTTCAATTACGTCTTAATTTCAACTCTAATAACTCCAAATAAAGTATGGACTCTTGAGCACACAAAGCTCATCAATCAAGAGCCAATTACAAATTTAACAAAGGAATTAAAGAAAAAAATAATGTCAAATCTCAAAAAACCATATTAGTGCACCATTTTCATATATCTCATGAAAAAATTCTCACAAAGCCAAAATTAATCCAAATTGAATGCTTAGATGATTCTCTGATACCAATTGTTAGAGTTAGAAAACATGTAGTAGAAAAAAAATGGATCATTAAGCATTCTAATTCATTCATTTTGGCTTTGAATCAAGCATGCTCATAAACTATGAAGAGGGTTTCATGACATATGTTTGAAGAAACTCTTGAATCTTGGATTCAGCTGCAATTCCTCTTCAATTTTGCTTGTGAACCACCTCAAGCTCTTCCCTACTATCTTCTTGGTTCCTTGGATTAAGTTGTGGGACTCAAAAGAAGCTTGAATTAAGGGAATTTGGAGGAAGAAAATACTGGTTTACAACAGCCTAAAGAACTCTTCTTCAAGAGAGTTTTTTTTAGCCAAAATCAACTCTTTTGCATGCCTAATTCCACTGAGATTCTTCAATATATAATGCATGAAAATCATGCAAGAATCATTGTTGCATGAATTGCAATTCATATTTGGTTTAATGACTAAAAAATATGATGGAATGTGAGTAAGCAACTTGGATGGAAAGTGGAAAAAAATCTCACTTTTGGGTTTTTCCATTTTCCATTTCTTTTTCAATTTTGATATTCATAATTAATTTCCAAAATTAATTTTCTTTTCAAAAATGAATATTTTATTATTCATTTATAAAATTAATTCATTAATTAAGTTATCTAATAAAATTAATAATAAATAAATAATTTAATAATTTAATTAATTTTAATTAATTTAATATCAAATATTAATTAATTTATTCACAATTCCACTCATATAAATTCCTATTCATGAATTTAATATTTAATCATATTAAAATATTAATTGATTCTCTATTTCGTTTAATTCCAAAATTGAACGCGTAATTATATCACATATATTACTAATTCCCTTAATTCTAGTTCGAACATTTCAAATTAACTTATCATGCTACTCTAAGGCTAATCCATTTGTGAGCTAGTAAGAGGACCTCGTGGACCTAACAAATCATGGGCTCTAACGATCCGAGATTAATTGGCTAAACTCTTTATACTGATTGACCCTCATTTGTTAACTATTGGGTCTCTCCACTAAATCCAAGAGTTACACTCCCCTCACATAGATATATTGTGTTCCACTCGATATAACCATGATTTGTAAATTAACCCTTCACAAGTTGTTTGTAATAATGGCTGGGTTAAATGACTGTTTTACCCCCGAGATTACCTTTGTTCCTTAAGTCCCACTAATTCCTTCTAATGAAAAATTAGATTATTATCCATCAACAAACCGAGTCCTCTCGAGCCAATGAGAGGGTGGGGCCGCTTGTTTAGACTGGAGTCAGCACTTAAGGGAAGAACCTCTCTACTATTCTTAAAAGTAGGTAGGAGTGATTTCCATCTTGCACCCTATGTCTCCAGCTATCTACCTGGTCTTACCCCCTGAAATGGAGGTTTATTGAGTTGGTGTTTTTGAGCCAACCCTCACCTATGCAAATCTAAGGATAATCCCAAATAAACAGGAGTTCATAGTTAACTCAGGATTAAGGTCAAGTTACCTGAGTCATCGATTTGAAATAGTCAGTCTTAAATAGTAAATAACATTATAAAGTAAGAGCGACTTATTTCGTGGTCTGATCTTGGGCAAACTCATTGTACATGATGACCCCATTCCTCATGTCATGACATGTACGAATTAGGATCACTTCGTTTGTAGCACTTTACAACATAAAGTTCAAGTACTCATGTAATAGTCATGGATCTTTTAGTTTATTAGATTTATTTCTAAGACGAAATAAGTAATTCATATATTCAATAACAACTTTATTGAATTTTCAGAACAAGTTTAATGTTTACTAACCACAAGTTTTAGGACACAAAACCCAACTGATAACTACACTCTTCGCACTATAGATATATTTCTGCATCCACGGATATAACTAATCAATAGTGAGTTGACACTTCACGAATTTCTCACAATTACATTTGAATCAAATTACCATTTTACCTTTATAGTTACATCTAACTCCTTAAGTACCACTGATCCCTTTGATGAATAATTAGTTATAGTCCAACTATAAACTAGACTCGTCTGTGGCTATTGAGAGGGTGATACACCTCATTATTCTAGACTCGAAATCAGCCCTTAAGAGAGCAATTCATCTACTTACCCTCAAGACAGGAATGAGTGAATTTCATATTGTGTTGTTGTATTCCCAGCTCCCCAATCAAATAAATCCTCAAACTGGTAGGCTTATTGAGTTGGCGAAACTGGCCACTCTCACCTATACAGATCAACGGATTGCCCTCATAGGCAGAAGTTCACAACTCACTCAGGATTAAAGTTAAGTTATCCATGATTATCCTAATGAAATGTAAGTCTCTTCAAGTAACGGTGTTATAAATAGAGATCATTCATTTCACAGTTTGGTCTTATACAAACTCTTTGTATATGATACCCCACTCATATGTCTCCACACAAATTGATTAGGCTCTTATCGTTTGTAATACTTTACAACTATTGTAACAATTTCAAAGTGGGTCATATCCATTGTGTCATTGAGATAAGGCACCCAACCTTATCCATATACTACAGACCATTTAGGTTATTACTTAAACATGATCCACTTGTATGTCAACCACATATATGTTTAAATTACATAAAATAACCTTGAATCTTAGTTTATTGGATTGGGTTAATGAAAACTAAATTTCGAATAAAATATTATTTTATTTTATTAAATAAATAATTTGTATACAAATAATTTACAAATTACGTACCACGAGATTTAAGGAATCAACCCTAACAATCTATGTGGTAAACATCCATTAGTTTATATCGTATATAGTCATGCAGATTGGTCATGTACGTGATTGTATAGATTTGTTATTTATTATAGTATAAATTGTATAGGTTTGTTATATATTATAGTATATTCACTATATGTTACTATAACTAACACTTCAATTAGTTACATCTGAATAAAACAATTAAGCAGTTTGATCCCAACATGGAGGTATGTCATATATTTTATGTTATTTCTTATATATATGACGATACATACTCTGTTACATTAGATGTTATATATTACAGTGTTTATTTTATATTTAGGCATATATTGTTATATTATGTATGTCTATCAACTATAGTACATACTTTTTTGTATACAATATATTTTTACAAGTTTACATTATTTCACTTTAGGTTTTCGAAGGTCTGTATTTTTTATGATGATTATTTCAACGATATGGATAATTATGTGAACTATAGAGTAGTAGATGTTGCTTTGCATGAGGAAATGTCCTTTGAAGAATTAGAACAAACATTAGTTTGAAAGATTGGCAATAATTATAATTGTTTGAAAGTGAGATTTTTGCTTGTATTAGATCTAAAGAATGTTTGAAGAATGATTTAGATGTTAAGAATGACAATGATGTTAGATGGGTTTACCACATCATATCTTCAAGAGTCAAACAACACATTTCTCTGACTGTTCAATCTGTTGGCTGCATGTTTATTATTATGGATAGTAGAGCTCCAACTAGTATTAATACAGACAATCGTGATAGTGGGGGGGATGTTTTTTTTCCTCAAGATATTGATCTTTCTAAGATCTTTTGTAATTTTGAAGTTCAGGTGCATGACATGTTTTCTACAAAAGACATGTTGCAAAAATCATTACGAGCCATTGCCAGTAAAGATAATTTTCAATATAGAACAATTAGATCTAATGAGGAAATACTGATATTGCAGTGTATAGTTGAATATGGTCCATCGTCTATACGTTGGTCATGTTGTTAGAGATGATGGTAGATCTATTTGGATTATTACTAGGTTTAAGATGTTACTTTAATGGTGAAGGATCCGTGAGGTCAACTGCAGAAGTGGGGATCATTTTCAATTTTCAAAATCACATAATTAAAATACAGAGAACATAAGTTATGTATTATAAATAGAATTTTACAACATACTTTTTAGAGGAGGAAGAAGGGTTAGAAATTAAATACCCTTAAAACCAAAATCTTCACGAAATCCCTTCCAATTGATCAGAACTCTTCAATTCTCTTCGAACCAAAAACAACAATTCAAGATGGCCACCAACAAAAGGTAATCCTCTATATTCTCCTTTAGGTAGAAAATCAAATAGGAGGTGTGGACTCTGTTGGTTTTTAGGAGATGGAGAAAATTTTGAGAGAGAAAAAATTGGAGAATTACGTTGGGAGATAAAAAAATTATACAGATTGTGAAGAAGATGATGAATACTTAAAAAACCAACTCCCAGATTTTTTTTCACAATTCTCAGTGATGGAGAGGATTAAGGGGGAGGGAGTTACAACTCCCTCCTTAATTAAAATTAAAATTTAATAAATTATTTGATATATATATATATATATGATAACTACCTTATCATATATTATATATTAAACTATATGTTATGTCAAATATAATACATAACTTATAGTTTTTATACTGTATCAAATACAATATAATTACCTATAATTTGAATTCTCTCAATCAATCATGTTCTTTAATATAAATCATATTTATACTAAATTTAATTATATGAATCTAATTCGTATAATTAGTATTTGAATCATATTCCAATATTTAATTTCTCTCCAAACAAACTTTATATTATAATATATCAAATACATTATATTAATTATATCACATATAATTAATTTAAATTAATTATATCATATGTAATTAATTCTCTCAATTAAATTGAACAATTCAAATTAATCCAAAATTAATTCTCAATAATCCCAGTTCAGCTATAGAGGGGATATTATGAACCTGTAGATTGAAGCTCTAATGGTACTTGAATAATTAATTAAACTCTTTTAATTAAATTTCTCAACATCCATTAACTGTCAGTCACTCTACTAAAGACTGACAGCTGCACTCTTCGCACTGATATATTTTTATATCCATTATATATAACCAGTCAACAATGCAATAACTCTTCACAAATTGCTCGTAAGTACAACTGGGCCAAAATTATCGTTTTGCCCCTATGGTTATATTTAACTCCTTAACTACCACTGATCCCTCTAATGAACAATAAGTCATAGGCCAGCTATGACCAAACCCCTATCAGGCCAAGAGAAGGTGTGGCGTCACATTGTTCAAGCCCCGAAATCAGCCCGTAAGAAAGCAATTTATCTACTTACCTTGACATTAGGGAAGGAGTAAATTTCGTCTTGTGTAGCTGTGTTCCCAGCTCCCCAATTAGATAATTCCTCAAAATGCCAACTCCCAAATCAAATGAATCCCCAAAATAGTAGGCATATTGAGTCGACGATCTGGTCATTCTCACCTATACAAATCAAAGACCACCTTCATAGGTAGGAGTTCACAACTCATTCAGGATTCAGGTCATGTCACTTATGGTCATCCTGGTGAAATGTAAGTCTTTATTATTAATGGCTTCATATAATACGACTATTCATTTCATGGTCCGGTCTTATACAAACTCTTTTGTATAGAATACCCTTACTCACATGTCTCTATATGAATGATCAGGATCAGATCATTTGTAGAACTTTACAACAATTGTAACATCTACAAAGCTAGTCATATTCGTAGTGTCACAAGGATAAGCTACCCAGCCATATCCATCTACTACAGACCATTTAGTTTATCACTTAAACATGATCCATCTGTATATCTATACATATATGTTTAAGCTACAAACGATAACCTTGGATGTTAATTTATTGATTTTGTGGGTTAATGCTACTAAATGTCGAATAAAATAACTCAGTTTTTATTAAATAAATAAGTTGTTTATACAATACAATTACAAGCTACAGACCCACGTGATTTAGGACATTAACCACAACAAATAGATCATAAGCAAGCAATATTTTCTGTCGTTAAATAATTTATTAAGAAGAAGATTAGTATTTCGGTATTGAATTGGGCACTACTAAAGATATAGTTAAATCATATTCTGTCTAAGCACAGACTGAACATCAATTATCAAAAACCTTGACATGCATGTGAAGCTACCTTAGATGAAGTAAGGGGATCACCTAAAGAATCATATACAATGATATCATCATTTGCATATATGCTGAATTTGAGGAAGCGAAGTTGCGTACTTAATACTTGTATATATTGTATATACTACAATGTACATTGTATATGATACGTTTGTTTTTTTTAATGATTTGTGTAGGTTCGAGATAGAATATAAGATTGATGGTCAAGGAAGATTTTTATATTTCTTTATGGCGATATCCACGTAAATAAATGGTTGGCAATACTGTTGACCTATTTTTCTATTGATGACACAAGTATGAAGAACAAGTTTGTTGGGACTTTACTAACTGTTTGCACGCCAGATACGAATGATCAAATATTTCCATCGGCGTTTGGTGTTGAAGATTTTGAGAACGACTCTCCGTGGATTTGGTTTTACATTCAGTTGAAGAAAATAATTGGTGAAAGGAACGACATTATTATAGTATCTGATATAGACATAGGAGTATTTGTAAAGCAGTTGATTTAGTACTACCAAATGCGTTTCACTGCATCATTGCATGTGCACGATTAATTTGTTGAGGAATCTAAGGTTGAACTACAAGAAAAAAAAAATGGTTGACACTGTATTCCATGCATTTGCCAGAGTTTACAATATTATTGGTTTTGAGTATCAAATGCGTTAGCTGGAATCTAGTGCATGAGGTATACATGGTGAGTTAGAATTTATTGGTTTATCTAGATGGTCTCGTGCTTACTCACCTCGTAGATGATAAATGGTGATGACAACGAATATATCAGAGAGCTTGAATGTTGCCATGTTGAAAGCTAGGGAATTACCAATTACATCTATACTTGAGGCATTGAGGATGATGCTACAAGAATGGTTTTACGATAGAATGAATGAAGCAAATTATCAGGTTACAAATTTACCAAATCCACTAAGCAACATTTAAGGGAGCAAATAGAAATGGACCGATTGATAAAGGTCTGATATTGTATACATATTATACATGCACATATTCTGTTAAATATACATTTGTACATTTCATATAATATGTATTCATATATATGATATAATATACCTTCATATATCTCATATATAAATGCACGTAAATCTGATTAATAACATGTACTACTAGGTTGTTGATGGAATCAATCAACACGTTATACACTTACCTACCAAGATGTGCAGTTGTAGGATGTGGGAGGTTCTACAAATACCTTGTTCTCATACATTGTTGGTTTGACCATAAAGCGTGTGTCTATAAAGCAATATGTTTCATCATACTATTTGAACTCGACTCGTAGTTCAATATAACAAGACTTGATCCATCTGCTATATGATTATTGACAACGACAAGATTCAATATATCAAGACTTGATCCATCTACTAGGTGATTATCGACAATGACACATTTTTGATGATGTGGTGTCCACTAATGTCCTCCCACTAAATGTGAAGTATCCAGTTGGTCGATCAAGGAAGACTAGAATTTGTTCACAAACAGATTTCAAGAGGAGTAAATAAACCTGCCGCCATTCAATTACACAATAATTGAAGAAAATAATTGGTTGCACTTTGAGTAATTGGGGATTTATACCTTCACTTCAAGCTTTGATATATTGTTTAGCTTTTGTACTTTGAATTTTATTCCATGTTTTAGACTTTTTTGTTGTTAGTATCTGTTGATTTTCTGATTTATTTAATGCTGACTTTGTTAAAGTTTACACTTTTCTCTCTCTCTCTTTTTTTTTTTAGAATTCGTTGTTAAAACTCATGTACATTCCAGCGTGTATACCAACCCTAAATGAAGCATAGTAATACATATCCTGTGTATACAAAATCACTTTATACATATACATTAAGAATACATATCAATTTATGCATAAACATTTTTAAGACTACATACTTAGTATACCACGAGCAAATCAAGTACCATTAATACCATGCCTACCCTTACATGGTCCACTATTTATCGTGGATATATCTCAGTATATAATGAAGGGTCTATTACACATCAAACAGTTTAATAAATTCGTTCTTATATTGATATATATACCAAAGTAATGTAATAATATATTGTATCATAAATTAGAAACAAGTTATAGTACAACATGAATTGGTGTTTATGTCCTTGTATATTTGAGATATGCACGATTATTCATGTAACTATCGGAAACCATACATTCATAGTACAACATGAATTGACGTTCGTTTATTTGATATATACCATGACATTATAATAATAAATTGTATTAAGAAAATAGAAAAATTTTATAGTACAACATGAACTGGCGTTTATGGCCTTGTATATTTGATATATGCATGAGTCATGTAACTACCAAAAACCATAAATGTATATAATTCATACTGACATTACGTTACAATTTTATAATAACAAAATAAGACTATGACATAATTATGCTTCATATTAATGTTCCACAACTTGGATTAAACTAAAAAAAGTGTCACCAAATGACTTCCAACATATCAAAAGTTCAAGTTTGGAAAGTTTGTAATATTCATTATTGTGACAGAAGCTTGAAGGATGGTCCACCATATTCTAGAGAGTTGAGCTCTTTCTTCTCCTTTTTGGTTCCGCCGATTCAAATTTTGTGGTGAATGGGAATTTCATTTTCTGCAACCAATATGTTTATAGAATCAATACATTCACATAATCAATATACATGTTATAGAAATTAGAATGTATAACTTCAACAGTATGGCTTCCTTCTCCATTTGATCAACTTCTTTTAGTATTGCAGTGTAATAAAACTCCTCATCCGAGCATGCATTTTGTACATTTTGTGTTCTCATTAAATTATTTACAAGTATGTAGAAGCTAATGATATATAATTAAGATTGAATATGTAGAAATGCTAATTTGAGTAACCTTTTCAGTGTTCTTTCCTCCATGGGTGTCGATTGGACATGACCTTCGTGTCCTGTTGCTTCATGATGTTATTCTCCTTCACTATTTCTTTCTTCATTCATACCTTTGTTTCCATTTCCACCTTCAGGGTCTTCATTCATACCCGCGTTTCCATCACCCCCTTGTTCTTCATCTACCTTATTATTTTTCTCTTCCAATAAATTTTTCAGGTCTTGGACATCAGTAGACAGCTTATTAATTTTCTGTTCAGAGTTTCGTAACTAATGAGTATTAAGTCTTGAAAATGGTGGAAGTATTCTGGAATTTCTACCCCTGCACTATTTTTTCATGAAGATTCACCTTCATGGAAAGTTCTAGTATTTGTACCATCTTCATCTGACCCCATGCCTTTATATTCAAACTGCAATTATAGACAAACATAGACATGTCATTATTACTATTACTGTAGATATGTTGTCCATATAAAACTCTATAATAAAATATAAGGGAGCATATATTGTCCTTTGTTGCTAGGTCATTCCACATCTCTGGCTGTCCATTATCAATCCTTTGGGCACAAAAAATTATGGGGCCAGTCAACAAAGGAATAAACTCATATGCCCAAACTAGCAAGGCATATGGGAATCTCGCAATCCCAACGGCAAAAGCATCTTTTATATTTGATTGCTTTTTTTATGGAGTCTATGGTCGTGATATAGGCTAACTTACCCCATAGGTAATTATCAAATTGTTCTTCATCATCCAACAAGTTAATGTGGTTGACATCTACTCTGGTATTTATTTGTTTTCCTATCAAAAAGTTAGACCAGAAATATAGTTTGGCCTATTGAGATTTATGTTCTAAAGCCTCGTAGTTAATCAATTATTTAACATGATAGTTTATTATTTTAAATATACAATAATGAGTTGTCCATTATAGTAAAAATCCAAAGTTATTTCATGAGACTTGAAGAGTAGGTAGTTGACATACAAGTAGATAATGTTTAAGTAATAACCTAAAGAGTTTATAGTATATGGATAAGGTTAGGTATCTTATCCTGATAACACTATGGATACGATCCACTTTGTAAGAGTTACGAATGATGTGATCTAAATCATTCATGTGGAGATATTCGAGTGAGGGTATCTTATACAATGAGTTTGTATAAGATTGGACTGCAAAATCATTGATCTCTCTTTGTAACACCGTTGACTGAAGAGATTGATATTTCATAAGATAATCATATGTAACTCAATCTCAATACTGAGTGAGTTACGAACACCTACCTGTGAGGGTTTGTCCTTTAATTTGCATGAGTGAGAATGGCTTAAGTCGCCGACTCAATAAGCTTACCATTTTGGGGACAAGATCGAGTGAGAAGTTGGGAACATAACTACACAAAATGGAATTTACCCCTTCCCGCCTTCAGGGTGAGTAGATGAGTAATTCTCTTGAATGTTGATTCTGGATCTTGAACAAATGACACCCACTCTCTCATTAGCTGGAGAGGACTTCCTTTATGGTAGAAACATAAATATATTGTTTATTAGAGGAAAAATGGTACTTAAGGAGTATGAGGTAATTACAAGGGTAAAACAATAATTTGACCCAACTATAATTATGAACAACATATGAAGAATCAACTTACTTGTAATGGTTATATCTACGGATGTAACATGTTTACATTGCTAAAAGTGACGCTATGGGTCTTTAGTATAGTGAACTCATAGTTAATGAGTGTTGTTAATTTAATTAATTAACCTCAGATTACTAGAGCTTATAATCTCTAAATCCATTAGGTCTCTCTGCTAGCTCACGATGAGTAAACAATGGCCAAAAGTTTTTAAAGAATTTGTACTATTCAAATTAATTAAGAAAATAATATTAATTGTATATAATACAATTAATATAATGTATATAGATATATTATAATATAAAGTTATTTTTTGAATGAGATTCAAAATTAAATTATACAATAAAATGAGATTTATTGTATTTGAATAAGATTCAAATAATAATTAATAAGAATTAGATTCATATTAAAACTATAGAATAAAAGTTAATATAAGTGAAATTCATATTAAAAATTATAGGATATGAAAGAGATATATATTTGAATAAGATTCAAATATTTAATTAAATATTGGATATTTAATTTTGTCAATTAATTGATTAATTTAAGTTAACTATTAATTATTGTAATTGATAATTAATTTAATTTAATTTAACTTAATTAATTTAATTAATGGGTGAAGTGGGTAATTTTGTTTCAAAATCAATCTATAACGACCCGACTTTTCAAGGACTCTACTAAGGTCATTACCTCATGAACATAAAATTTTAAAACCCAAACATTTTGACCAATGAAGTAAAATTTATTAAAACAATAAGGATAACTTCAAAAAAATTTACAAAATTAATAAATAAATAAATAAACATAACTTTTGTCTGGGCCCTCCTAAAAACAGTTAAGAAAAATAACATTCAGACAAATAGATTTTTCAATTTAACATCAAGAAAAAAAAAAATGAAACATTTAGTTAGCTTGGAAGTATAAACTGGGCGAAAGTGTTGAAAACATATCCCAATGGTACAAATCACGAATTTCTCCTGTCATTTACCAGCTTATCTTTGCCCTTACCTG
Organism: Benincasa hispida; assembly: GCF_009727055.1. NCBI lineage: Eukaryota > Viridiplantae > Streptophyta > Magnoliopsida > Cucurbitales > Cucurbitaceae > Benincasa > Benincasa hispida. Next base: position 24,276,498 of record NC_052358.1, read on the forward strand.
AAAAACGTAACATAAGAAAGGGTGAGTATAAAACTCAGTAACTCCACTACCAAGGTCAGGTTATGCATTTATGTCCAATAAATGCAAACATGCATGTAGAACCCATACATAATCTTTAACCACTCTCATGTAGTTATCTAGTGAATAAACCCGTTCTAACATGGAGCTGTAACATAATGGTGGACCCTGGGTCCATAGAACTGTATATGGTTGTGAATCCGGTCCACGGAGCTATTACATAGTTGTGAACTCATCGATTCACGAAGCTGTAATAGAGTTGTGAACCCATCGGTTCACGGAGCTGTAATATAATGGTGCTAGAGGGCAATTGACACTTTCTTATCATGACATTTATCATAACAACAATTATATTGTCAACATACATTTTTTTTCATCTCTCAGGTCCGTACATAAACATATCAATCACATGCAAATGGCATAAAGTCATAAAATTTGCTTTACTCACATAATTATTATGCTTATCAATATTATTCAAAGAAAATAAGATACTGTCATGCTTGTTCATGTCTCCTGGCTCCAAGATAATTTCAATAGTAAGATTACTTATCTCAAATTGCAAGTCAAATATTAAAATTTAGTCAAGTAAGGCAATCCTCCTTCTAACTCTTTCGAAGCTTCAAGTTTGGTCTTAGGACATAAGCTAAGAAATTCTAACTTAACCACAAATCTTAAATTCATCCATAAAGTTATTTTGGAAGCCTAATTACATTCACTAAATTATTTAAATATTTTCAAACTAACTCTAGATAATTTCAATTATTCTTACCTAGATCAAAATCAATCCTTAAAGGATCATCAAGGCTTAAAACTTTCCAATCCTCTCCCAAGTGAACTTCAATACCCACTGGAAACCTCTTAATCTCTTCCAGAAACTCCAAATCAATCTCCAATAATCAAGAACGACAAGAATTTAGGCCCGATACTTGTCGAGCATTAATAGTTCAAATAAGAATAACCCAAGACACCTAAAACCTTACCCCTAACGGTAAAAAACCAACAAACTCCAGCAAACCACAGTGGTTGTCGATGAACAAACTAAGCCCGCGGATCGATGATGGATAGATGGTGTGAAATGACACAAGGCAGTGGCGGAAAGAAACTCGTGTAGCTGGACGGCTGGGCGTCAGATCTAACATGGTGAACATGAACTGGGGTGAAGGAGAAGGTCGACAAAGCTTCGACAGTGATTGACGACTTGAACGGTGGCGATTGGCAAGGGAGATTGGCGGTGTGGCTTGAATGCAAGAGGAAAATTTCCCATAGGGTCAGGTCCCCGTTGATCGGGGATGGGGTCAAACCGAGGAAAATTTTCAGAACCTCATCCGACGGGGACGGTATTCCTGCCCCGACCCCAACTCCCGATTTGATATAGTTATATTTTTATAAATATATATTTATGATATATAAAATAATTTATATATATGTTTATAATGTATAGTGTTGGATTGGAGCCCAATATCAATATCCCAATTCTAACTCTAAACCCAAGAAGCTAAGCCCAATCTTAAAAAACTTAAATAAAATCAAATTTTAATTAAAAAAAAATGGAGAATCCCCACGGGGAAACGAGGAATGCCCCCCTCCCCTGCCCTGTCCCGGCCCGTTGCCAACCCTAGGGTCGACACTGAAAGGTTGGGTTTAATAACTTTTATTTTTTATTTATTTTTTATTTGATTAACCTACTTGCACTCATGCTCATATATATATTGTTGGGGTTGATGCCTCAAATCTCGTAGGGACTTGTAGTTTGTAATTATATTGTGTAAATATTTTATTTATTTAATAAAATATGAGATGTTTTATTTGACATTTTGTAGCATTAAACCCAAAAACCAATAAAAGATAACCTAAATGGTCTATAGTAAATGGATAAGGCTAGATACCTTATCCTGGTGATACTACGAATATGGTCTGCTTTATAGATGTTATGACTGTTGTAAAATGCTACAAATGATCTAATTCTGATCACTCATATGAAGACATGTGAGCGAGGGTATTCTATACAAAAGAGTTTGTATAAGACCGGACCACAAAATGACTAGTTTCATTATATAACGTCATTTATAATTGAGACTTACATTTCACTAGGATGATCATAGGTGACATGATCTAAATCCTGAATGAGCTATGAACTCCTACCTATAAAGGCAGTCTTTGATTTGTATGGATGAGAGTGGCTAGATCATCGACTCAATAAATCTACCATTTTGGAGATTCATCTGATTAGGGACCTGGGAACACTACACAAGACAAAATTCACTCCTTCCTCGACATCGAGGTAAATAGATAAATTGCTCCTCTAAGGGCTGATTCTAGGGCTTGAACAATGTAGCGTCACACTCTCTTTTGACCGAAGAGGGGTTTGGTCATAGCTAGACTATGACTTATTGTTCATTAGAGAGATCAATTGTACTTAAAGAGTGAGATATAACTACATGAGCAAAATAATAATTTTGGTCTAGTTGTACTTACGAGCAATTTGTAAAGGGTTATCGTACTATTGACTGGTTATATCCAATGGACATATAAATATATTTTTAGTGCGAAGAGTGCAATTGTCGGTCTAGTAGAGTGTCCGACAGTTAATGGATGTTGAATAATTTAATTAAAGAAGTTTAATTAATTATTCAAATATCACTGGAGCTTCAATATACAGATCCATGAGGTCTTTTCTGTAGCTCAATAGGGATTAAATGAAAATAAATAGTGGATTAATTTGAATTGTTCAAATTAATTGAGGGAATTAATTATATGTGATATAATTAATTTAATTTAATTATATATAATATAATTACTATAATATATTTGATAATTATAATATAATTTTTTTAGAGGAAATAAATATTTGAATGATAAATATAACTAATATGAATTGATTCATAGTTAAATTAATATAAGGGATTTATATTAAATATCATTAATGAGAGAATTAAAAAGCTATAATTATATTGTAATATGATACAAATATAAATCATAGGTTATATATTATATATGATATAACATAAGTTGATACATAATAATAAGAGTTAGTAAAATATAATATTAAAATATATTAAATTAAATTTATTTTGAATTATTATAATTATTGTTGAGGGAAATAACTTCCTTCCCTTATTTTCTTTTAATCTCAATCCAATGGGCAATTGTGTAGAAATAAATTTTTTTTCTTGTTCTGAGTTTTACACGAAAAATGAACTATACTAGAAAATTTTCTCTGATCACCTCTCTCTCCTCTCAATCTCACCCTTCTCCCAAATTCAGAACCCCATGCACCTCTTGACTCATCCTAGAGAATAAGAGGAAACGTCCGTTGTGATTTGTTCGTATATCTTTGAGAAAGAAACGTGAAGGTTTTTTGTTTCAAGGGAACTTCTAATCTCTTTCAAACTAATGCACGCGAATAAGTTAATGAAATTTTTTTTGTGTATTTTGTAAAATTTTATGTTCTGTTAAAAATGAAAGTGAGGATCTCTCCTCCTTATACACTGGACCTTCATCGATTCGATTATACTGTATGTATATATATTCATAATATATATATATATATATCAACCTTAAATCCAAATTCCAATAGGATTCTATTTAATATATACATACATATTCCCTTATCAAATTAATTAACCTGATTTCCCAAGTCTTTTCCAACAATTCAACTCACTACCACTTCAAAATTTTAAATAAAAAAAATATCTTAACACTAAAATCTCATTTATTATTTAAAATTCAAAATATAATCCAAATAATTCAAGAAAATTAAATAGAAATTACCTGAAAAGTCGGGTTGTATCACAATCCTACTTCACATTAAAGATGGGGAAGTTTTCTCTAAGGGTGTGTTTGGTGCGTGATAAAAGTAGAGAGTTGAGTTGAGTTGAGTGGGTAATTATTATCTGGAGAGTTAAATTATCTAGGGAGTTAAATTGTCTGTGTTCGTTTGCAGAGTTGAGTTGAGTTGGTAATTATTGTCTGTGTTTGTTGTGCAGAGTTGAATTGAGTTGAGTTGGGGGATCTGATGCAGTTTTTTGTGAATGAGATTAATTTTTTTTTTCTGTTTGTTTTTTATTTCATTCTTTTATTTTTTAGTTTTATGTTTTGCTATTGTTGACTCACTCTTCCCCTCTTATCTCTCTCAAGTTTTGACAGAGAAAATGTTTCTCTGTAAAACTCTCTTGTAACAAAACAATTTCCTATCTCTTTCAAAAGAAGGTTCACACAAACTAACTCCTTGCTAGAGAATAGTAGAGAAGACTCTATTGAGACGTCATAGTACTGTACGTGGAAGATCGATTGCAGAGGACTAGAATTATTGTGAATAGGGGTGTACATGGGTTGAGTTGGGTTGGGTTGGGTTGAAGGTGTTTTTTTGGACCAACCCAAAAATTCGAGTTGGTTAGGTTGGCAACCCAAATAAAGTCTCTAACCTAACTCAATCCAACCCTTAAAATTCGGGTTAGGTTGGGTTGGGTTGTCGGGTTATAATTTGTTTTTTTTTTCTTTTGAATTAAAAATATGTAAATTTATATACAAAACATGACTAATAACTAAAATCTCATAAAATTCAAATGCTAAATACCAATTATATCTAAAATATTTATTACAAACTTCAACTAAAACAAATATCATAACTAATTAAAATTCACAAATTAATCAATACAAAGAAATCAAATTTTAAATAAAGAGAAATATATATAGTGTATTTTATTTATATATATAAAATTCGGGTTGGGTTGGGTCAACCTATTTTTTTTAGCCAACCCAACCCAACAAAAATAGAAAAAATTTAACCCAATCCAACTCAAAAACAAAATAATCCAATCCAACCCTTATATTTTGGGTTATTCGAGTTGTCAGGTTATTTGAACACCCCTAATTGTGAAAGTTGAAGAAAGGTTCTTCAAAGGTAGATTTGTGCTTTGCTTGTAAATATTTCTTGTTTAGACTATTTTATTGCATTGGAATGTTATATGTTCTTTTTTTTCTGTGTTGTGAATTCTAAATAAAATCAAAGCAAAAGATGATCCATCACTTCCTGATTGACGCCAAAAAGTGCATGTTTGTATCATCTATTTTAGTACTTTTTTATAGTAAAAAGATACTTTCTATGAAATTTTGATCTCGGGATGTCCTAAATGAGATAAAATTAGCAATCAAATGTCTTTAAATTGTCTAAAGTGTGTTTTTAGTGATTTGGGTTGATTAATATGAGCTTTTCTACTACTTTTTTTTTAAAACTATTTTGCAGATTTTGACTTCACTACAACATAGTAATGTATAAACGATCGTTCATTTATCAATGATTTGTTTATCCCATTGTAGATCAATGACGCTACTTCACATCTTTGTATGATTTGGTGGGGATTGGGATGAGTCCGGAAGAAATTATGTTGGTGGTCATATGAAAGGTCTGAAAGTCATAAATGATATAACAATCAGTGAATTAGTGAGTATGATGCACCAACGACTGAATATCGATCCGGATATGTTTGATATACACATCAAATGTTGCTACAATCTATTGGTCTCGGCTCCCCTAATTGACATAGTTGACGATCGTATCGTGATTTAATGTTAAACGACACTTATATTGTAATTAACGATTGTGTATATATTACTACACGATCATTTATAATTTACTAAACGATCGTGTATAAATTACTACACGATCGTTTATAATTTACTATACAATCGTATTGTAATTTATGAACGATCGTGTAGTAATTTATACTCGATCGCATAGTAAACTACCGCATAATAATGTATAAACAATCGTATTGTAATTTAATTCTAAACGATAATTATTATGAAAGTGATCTGGGAGAAGAAATCGTACATTGAATGAATGGCAGAAGAAACCGTTGAAGGAAAAAGAAATGTGGACTGAATCTGACGATGAAAGCGATCAACGAAAATGTTGGGCTGAAACTTTGAAAGAAAGCTACAAGAGAACAATGAGAGAATTTCGTGGGGAGTTCGACGATAGAAAGTGAATAATGAGAGTGACGTTTCATTCTCTTCAATGCTATTGGAAGAATATTAGTTGGGAATAAATGTTTTGGTAGAATGTTGGTGGTGTATTGAATGCACATTGAATGAAGGGTCGAAGAAATCGTTGAAGGAAGAAGAAATGCTTTTTAAAAACTAGGGGTAATTTTGGAATTTCACATGAGTAAATGGTCAGTGGTAGAAAAGTTTTTAGGAAGAGATCATTGGTAAAAAAGTTTTTAGGTTTTGAGTCATTTTGTGAAATTTCCGGTTTTCTTTTGTGATGCTTTTGAGAAAAAACAAAAAAAAAAAAAAAACAGTGAGCTTCTTGGAAGCGATGCTTAGCTTTCCTTTCTTTTAAACGTCAAAAATATGTGAGGGGGTGGTTTAGACCTTTGGGAAATTCTCAGCTCCTTGTGCTATTTATGAAATAAATTGTGGGTTCATGTCATATGTGTAATTGGGCCTAATAAAAAATGGGCTATATGTGTTATTAACCCTATTTCAAATTGTTTTTATATGAATGTTAAATTACAAATTCAACTTTACCTTTCAAAAAAAAAGTTCTATTTAAAAAAATAAAAGTGTATAATAAATTCATAATTTTCCATTTCATATCTAATAAATCTTTAAAATTTTAAAATGTCTAATTAATTCTTTTTCTCCATAACTCTCACTTATTATATATATTTAAAATTAACTATTATATTAGACTTTTACGAGTTTTCTTGATATCAAAATGTTGTAGAGTTAAGTAGATTATGTTGTGAGATTAATCAAAGTGGACGTAAATTGGCATAGACACTCACGGATATAAATGAAAAAAAAACTATTATATAGATATGCCTATACCAATATAGCTCAATTGACATAAATGTATACCATCAATCTTGAGGTCAAAAATTGTATAACAATAGATTTTAAAAAGTATTATGAGATTCACAAATAAAAAATTTGATTCACTAAACTTGTACATTAACCTTATAAAATTTGTGCACCTTCAAAAAGTACTCTGAATACACAACTATTATAACATGAATGGTTTTTTCAATGTAGTTCAGGTTTGCACCATGATGAAAAAAAAAATGATTTCCCCATCGCTCTATTATTCATGTGTAATCTCCATGAATTCATAATGAACCTGTAAAAGTAGGATCTAACTCACATTCACAAAGATCAATCATCTAATTCCTCTTCATTTACTAACGTTAATGAGGCCTAAATATATCATCCTTTTGTTATTTTTCTTTTCCAAAGAAAAGTCCTAAGAGAGAAGAATTCAACATTTTTAAGATGATGATATAGTAGTTTAATGTACACTAATTAGAAGACACGTGCAGTTATTTTGTTTAATATGTTTATGGTTTAGCTATTTCAATGTTTGTTGAGCTTTTGGGATAATTGATCTCTACATAAGTTATCCACAACAAGTAGCTAAAAAGATATTTATGAAGATTAATTTCTAGTGAACAAAGAGAGTTTTTATGCTAAATAAAGATGTAAAATAATAAAAATAATTGGAAAAAAAAAAAAAACACATGGCCAGTACACTTTTATCATCATCACTCTTTTTTTTTTTTGGTCCATATTCCTAATGGAGTATGACAAAATTGTTCCCACTTCCACAATTTTGTATTGAATCAAGTTCAAACATTCCCTCCCATTGTTCTACCAAATAAATATGTTTCATTCACTACTTGCCTTACAAGCCACACCCATTGCAATTCGTCTTGGCCTACGCTTTCATCATTTAATTCCTTCAACTACACGAATGTACAATCTACAACCATCCTCATATTTTTACATCATTTTCAGGGAAACAAATACCCTTTTGCTACTTTAATTAAACTAAAAGTTATGTTTTTTAAGAGAATTGGTCCAAAACTAAGGTTTAAGAGTGTTATTTTGGAGGCGTTCTCTTTTCAAAGCTATGAACTTTGCTGCAATATCATCATAATCTGGCAACTTTGGATGAACATGGCTTGGTTGCTTATAAGGGCATGAAATTGTACGAGCAAAACTCACTTCTTTCTGCCTCTCTTTTGGTCGTTCTCTTGGCATTGTCACTGCCCTTAAATAAAGTCCCTCTTTTTTGACATCCATCTTTTGACAATTTGCTTCAACTTTCTTGTTGTTTATGCTGGAATTGTAGCCATCATATGTTGTAAATTTCAGGTCAGAACTTGGAGGTGACTCCCTACTCTTTCTCCTCCTCCTCCTCCTCCTCGGTTTCTTGTAAAAATTTGCCCATTCCTTTTCCTTGTCTGTTGTTTCTTCTGAAGCCCAATAATTCTCTCTTTTCCCCTGCTTCCATGGAGATTTTTCATGGTTATCTTTTTCAATATCATTATCATTCTCTGTTTTAGGTTTTCCCTCTGTCACAAACCTCTTTTTTGATCCTTCAACAGAGGTTTTTGAGCTTGAATTCTCATTGTCACTCCAAGATTCACTTTGAATAACATCAATTTGGTTGTGATAATTTTCTTTGCTAATCTCTCTCTTTGACAAAGTTGGGGTTGTTTTAAATTTGAACAGTCTTTGATCTCCTTCTGTTGTGGTGGAGGAACAAAGCTCAACCACATCATCAAGATAAACAATCCTTTCTTCGGGGAACTGAGGCAAACATTCAGAAGAGGTGCTTGTTACTGAATTAGAATAATGCAAGTCTTCCTTTTTTGTCTCATCAGCATTTACAGCTTGCTTTTTGTGTTGCTCTGCCTTTTCATCATCATGAACTTGATTTTGGTGCCAATCTGAACGGTATTCAAGAGCTAAAAACTCAGGTTGGAGGCGATCTCTAAGGATTTCATTGATCATTCTCTGTTTATCGTCATCCGACACAGAAGTTATTGAGAGCTTTTCTTTAATCTGTAAAGAAATTTGGGCAACTTTAATCAGACAAGCCTTGAAAAAATTAAGATAAATACAGAGCATAATCTCAAATGGAGTTTACCTGAAGATTTACAAGATTGCCTGGATTGAGCTCAACCGCAGTAGTTTCAAAATTACGACCATAACGTTCTCCAAACAGTTTCCTTATAAGGTGCAGCTCAGGAAGATCCCCACATCTAGCTGAGGCAAACAACAGGCTTGAAACTGCTTCATTAACATCATTAGGACAGTCCCTACAACAAACAACCAACAAAAATGCAACTTTTACAGAAATTTCTTACGATTTCACTGAAAACAAAAAATGAGAGTGTAGAAGCAAATTAAAAGTACTTGTGTTTGCGTATGTAGGAGAGATTTAAGAGTATAAATTCACAGAAATTGTCCAAAATCTCATAAGCTGCCATTCTGGTTTCATCTTTCAGAACCTGCTCAACCTGAACAAGATTTTTTTTTTTTAAAAGAAACTGAATGGGGGTTGTTCTTAATTTGTAATAATAATGAAAACCCAACTGATGAAATTATACCCTATTGAAGGCAGTTTGATGGTAGCCATTTTGAAAGAGTTGCACAATATCTTCTCTCAATTGCTTTGTAATTACACTCTTTTTGTTGTTCAGAAGCTTGAGACGGCATTGAACCTGTTTGATCAACTTTTTACTGCAGCAGAGAGAGAGAGACCAAAATCAAAAAGGGAAAAACCCCATTACAAAAGGAAAAAGAAGGGGTTTATGTAGTTACCATTTGGAAGCTTTTCGCCAGCCGAAGAAGACAAAGCCAAACATGTTGGGGAGAAAATTATGAGGGAAGTAATGAAACTGAGATGACTGTTAATGAAGACGTACATTGAAGAAGATGAACAACGCTAATTGAAATGGTGCGTTTAAGCGTGGTGGTGACAGTTGGAATTGATATATAAGATTGATAAGAGAGTAAGAATTTAGGAAGGGTGGGTATGAAATTGTAGAGAGACAGATAGAGGGAAGTGGGAGAGAAAGACAGTTAGTTGTGGTCTAGTTGGAAATTAACCTGCAACACATGTCAATCCACAACCTTAATAATTAGCAACTCTATCCACAATGTTCCTTTTTTTTTTTTTTTTTTTTAATAATTTTATTTTTAAAATGAAAAATATTGGGTGATCTTTAGAGAAACTATACTTGTCTTTTTGAAAATTCTTCTTATTTAATATTTTTGAATTTTTTAGATTGTGTTATTGGAGTGAACAGTAAAAAAATTAATCTAGCTCATGACGCAACAAAAATTATTGCTCTTTAAGAATTATGTAGTTTTCTTATGATTTCTTTACCATAATTTTCAAACTCTCTTGAAGAGAAACATTCGAAATTTTTAGCTAAATGATCAAAAGAAACAAAAAAGTATTTCTTTTATGCATGTTTGGTAATCATATATTTTTTTTTTTTTTTTTTTATTTTTTGAAAATTAAGTTTATAAACACTCATACCACTCTTAAATTCTTTGTTTTGACATGTATTTTTTTAAACCAATATTTTAAAAAATTAAGTTAGCTTTTAAAAAACTAAAAAATAATGTTTAAAGACGTGTTTTTGTTTTTAGAATTTAGCTAAGAATTTAATTATTATACCTAAGAAGTATACAAATCATTGTAAGAAATTGAGAGAAAATAGACTTCTTTTCAAAACCAAAAACCAAATAAGCATCAAACAGAGCATTATTTTTTCTAACACATGACTTAGATTTTGAAAATGTATTTAGAAAAGTAACAAAATAAAAGAATTCATGGATGGGCATTATATCATTAACTAATTAGTTTATATAATTAAAGGAAATGTAACTTTGAGATGAAACTTCAAAGTTATTGTTATTCAATTTTGTACCTTAAAGAATGTTCCTAGTCAAAAAACTTTTAGACCGAAGAGACCTATGTTTTTAACAATATCGTTATTTAATATTTTCAATACCCTATGTCTAAATTCGATTGAGATAATTTAGCCAATTCATTAAAGTATTAGAATTTAATACACACAAACTCATTAGACCCAATAATGAATGGGAAATAAATGTTAAAAATCAAAACACTTTAAATTCTTAGATTAGAAATAACCATTTAGTCCATAAATTTTATTGATTTCGATTTAATCCTTATACTTTTAGATTTGTAATAATTGAGTCTCTGAATTTTAATAAGTAACAATTTAGTCTCTTATAGTTTGAAAGGTTAAAAGCGCAAACATACTAAAAAAATAAGACATAAACTAAACAAATAAAAAATATATATATATTAGTAAAGAGATACTAATATAAACTTTCTTAAAGCATAAAAATTTATTAAACATGGTTATATATTGGGAGCTCAAGAGTAAATTAAGCACCTTAAATAACATTTATTTTGTGAATTTTGTTGGGAGAAAAATTGAAGGTTGGCATAATTTAATACATTACAAGGAACAAGAAGCTCATGAAGCTAAAGAAGAACATATGGTCAGCTAAGCAATGCTTGTGATTGAAGTAAATATTGTAGAAGCTGGAAAAAAAAAGTATATATTTTGCTAAAGTTCTGCATATGAAAAAGGCTGCCATAGGGACTTGGGAGTAGAAAGCATGAGGGTCATAATGGATCCCACCCGTACATCATTTACATGAACTTTTTGTTTTGTTGTGTGCGTGAGAAAATTTAATGAATTAGCTTAAATAAGAGAGAAGGGGTTAAGAAAAAACATATAAATGAAGGGAAAAAAGGTATAAAACTATACATTTCGTCTTGTAACTTTTATAATTTCTATATTAGTCCTTACACAAAATTAAAAATTTAGGATTTTATTTTGTGATTGAGAAACTATTTTTTTAAAGAAAAAAATACTTATTAAAAAGAAATTTAAAATTTAGAGATTTATTAGACACTTTAACTAAGTTGATATAAATTTGGAGTTCAGGGTCTAATTAAATTTATAAAAAAATCTGTCAATTGACATAATGAACCAATAAAAATAAGATAAAGAAAATACTTATGAGACATTTGTTTTGCAGGCATCCTAGATTCCCATAGAATGAGCATCTGAATTATTGCGTTTGTTTTGCGATATTGTAAGATGTCCAAACATCTAAAGATTCTCGAGCATCTGAATGGAGGGCATCTGAAGAGTTTTGGATGCCCTCCTGAAAAATGAATTTTCCAAATTCCCGAGTTCAGGGTATCCCATTTTCCATTTTGTCCTTCCATTTTATTATATACATATAAATCTAATTTATTCGCATTATATAATTAAAATAAATATTATCAACCATATATATCATATATATTTTCAGTTATATTGTAATTCTTATTATTTTTTAGCAATATATTTAAATTCAATTAAATATTTATTGTATAAAAACTTTTAAATTATGATATATTATTTTGTTGAGAAAAATAACATATGAAAATAATATGAATTATATTAATTTTAAAAGAAATTGAAATTGATAAAAACAAATATGTTATATAAGTTCAAATTATATCAAATTAATTATAAATTAGTAAATAGTCATAAGAACATTTTTGGAACATTATGTAAATTTAAGACATTCGTAAGTAGAAATTCTATGAAACAGGCATAATTATTAAAATATTTTCAGGTATCTACAAAAATATACTTACAAAACAAACATGGTAATCTAAAGATCGATGTCGGACATCTATCATTCCTAATATATATAATTCTGGGCATCTAAGATTTTAGTTATTAACATTTCCAAAAAATAAATAGCCGCTTAGTGTAACTACACTCATTTTTGTGTAGTTTCATCCAATTATATAGAAAAATAAATTTTAGAAGTAAAAAAAAAAAAGTTTGTCATATGACAAACTATGATTAACCCCAATTATTTTTCTAAAAAAAATGAAAAAGACCAATACTTGAGAGTGTATTTCCTTTGGATCGACCCCACACTAATCTCTCTCACACACATATTCACAATTACTTTTTAAAAAATAATTTTTTTCTAGAAAAATGTCATTAGAAGAGTTTGTCACGTGATAAATTATGATTGAATAATTGGATAAAATGTGATGTACAAAGATAAATATATAGTCTAAAATGCATTCAAATATTTTTTTTTTTTATAAAAATAACATTGTCCACTCAACTTTAAATCAAAAGTTCTATACCTAATTTTCCTAGAATAAAATATGAAAATAAAAACAATAATAATTTTTGTTATTGTATGTAAAAGAAGTATAGCTACTTGATTTTCAAAAAGTGCAAATGGAAAGGGAGATTTTTGAAAAAAAAAAAAGTGGAATGGATTTTAAGGACAATAATAATATGGAGAGTGATATATATATATATTTGTGTTGAAACTATTGAGTAAATATGATATTATAAAGTAGATTAGGTATTAAGTAACGAATAGCTAAGAGATGTTTGGTGTGGTGGCCTAACGTTGACAAGCTAGTGGAAAAGTTTGTGCAGAATGATGCAAAATCACAATTTCGGACTTAGGTGGTAACTTTTAAGTATTAAATAATAAAATGTTTGAATTATAATATTTGTAGTTCTTCACAATTTCAACCATGTCCAACTCAATAATCCTCTCGGCTTGACACATAATCGAGTGGACGACCTTCCATATATCTCTCTGCAATGAAACAATATTGTTGTCTATTTTGAATATAAATCTCTTTGAGACATTGCTTTAATTTTACCTAATAAAGAACCATATAAAATTAGAGGTTATTTGTTACAACAAAATGTCAATCATTGTAGTGTTATAAAAGATCAATTTATCCTGAAAACAAATTTTGGTGTGACCTTGATGCTAAATTGCATATACTTGTTGCTCCTCAAAGTAACACAACCTCCGAACTCAAGCCGCCAAAGAAAGAAATGGAATCGTCAGAAACTATGCTCATAATAGTATAGAAGATAACATAGGTGTAAAATCGGATAAGGTGACGGGAGACTCCCAACAAATGAAAAGTGGCAAAATATTAATTAGAATCAATAATTATGGATTTGAATTTAATAAAAACGTATGGTAAAATTTTAAAAGGAAAGATAGTAAACATTAGATCTTTATTCGTGCGAGCATAATTACCCCAACCGGCCCACTCGATTGCCAGCAACGGCACGCATGTGGGGAAAGTCTCTATTTCCTCCACATTCACAAGTTGGAAGCTCCTTTGCATAGCTTTATATTCATACCCATTCGACATTGCTAAACTTCCAATGTGGGACAACTCCTTTCCCGCTCCTTGTTTTTGCTATGGGCATTGGCCCGGAGTCATTCCCAACATTATTGTCTTCACTTGTAAATTCTATCAACATTATTGTCCTCACTTGTAAATCCTATATATACTTTTTTAGTACACACCATTGTCTAAATTCCATAATGGAGGTATTGAGATGGGATGAGTAGAATTCTGTAAAGAAAGGATTGTTATTGAATAAAGAAAGATAGCAGCTACAAATAGATTGTGAAGAATAAATAATGAAGAAGAAGAATGAAGATAATAACACAGTGATTTTACATGGAAACAGAAAAGGTTGCAGCCTACAGTAGAGAAAACTTAGAGAAAAAGGAAAGGGAGGCAGCCGATAGGGAGGACATTTTTCTTTTGCTTTTCTATATTGAATATTGTAGCTTACATATTCATTTCATACAAGGAGGGTGTAAAACCCTAAAGAATCAGAGAAGACAAAAGAAGTGGGGCCATATAACACATGGCAATAAATGAAGAAATATGACCTTTCAATATACAAATTTGCATTTTCACGATTTCTTGCAGGTGGTAATGTTTGTATTGTCCTATGCTGAATAGTGAGTTGAAATCGAAGCCTCCCCCCTCAAACGAGCGGGTAATGCAATTATTCTAAGTTTGGACTGAAGATAAGAGAACTAGGAATGAGACAAAGATTTAATAAGATTGTCAGCAACTTGATCAACCGAGGGAACATATCTAACTTCAAGAGCACCTTGGAGCATCTTATCACAAACGAAGTGTACGTCAATGTGTTTGGGCCGGGCATGAAACATCATATTAGTGGCCAAAGCCCCAACATTAATGTTGTCACACCATAATATGGGTCGAGCTGGAGTAGGAACACTGAGTTCACATAGTAACTGTTTGAGCCAAATTATTTCAGTGGAAGCATGAGCTAATGCTCGATATTCAGATTCGGTGCTTGAGCAGCCACTGCAATTTGTTTCTTTGAGGACCAGGAAACGAAATTTTCCTCAGGTAGACACAATAGGCGGCAACAGATTTACGGTAATCAACATTGGATACCCAATCAACATCAAAGTATGCTATTATGTGGAGAGTCTCAGATGAGGAGATTAAAAGACCCAGGCATTGTTTGTCATTAAGAAACTGAAGAACCTGTTTAACAGCCTGCCAATGAACATCCGTCGGGCATCTGAGAAATTGACTTAGGTGATTGACGATATAGGCAAGTCAGGTCTTTTATTCATTAAGTATTGCAGAGCTCCAATGGTACTACAATAAACAAAAGGATTGGATAGAGGAGTACCATCTGAGATAGAAAGATGCTTTCCAACAACATAAGGTGTCGAGACCAATTTCAGGGATGTAAGATTTAGTTTAATCAGAAGATCTTCAATGTAGGTAGACTGAGTAAGTAATAAGCCAAAATCAAGACGAGAAACCTGAATATCAAGGAAATAATTTAGAGGCTCTAGATCTTTTAAAGAAAACTTTCGATCCAAAATGGTGATAACGTTATTGATTAGAGAAACATTATTGCTGGTCATAATAACATCATCGACATAAACCAACAGCATCATAGTAGAAGAACCTTAGCAATAGATGAACAAGGAAGAATCAGCCTTACTGTTTACAAAACCCCAAGAGATCAGTGTAGTCTTCAACATGTTATTCCATGCGTGTGGTGCTTGCTTTAAGCCATATAGAGCTTTATGCAGCTTGGAGACATTATTAGGATAAGTAGAATGAACATGCCTAGATAGTTGATCCATGTAGACATCCTCATCAAGCTATCCATTTAAAAAGGAATTATTGACGTCTAGCTTATGAAGATCCCAACCATAGGAGATAAAAATGATAAGAACAACTCTAGTTTTTTATGGTTTTACAATGAGACTAAAGGTTTCAAAGAAATTAACTCCCGAATTCTGATGTCGCAACGAGTCGTGCCTTGTGTCTTTTAACTGAATCATCAGAATTTCTCTTGATTTGGAAGACCCATTTACACCCAACAACATTTTTACCAAAGGGCATTGGTACGAGATCCCAAGTACGATTTTGAGAAAGAGATTTAATGTCAAGATCCATTGCTTCTTTCCAAATGGGGTCAGCTAAAGCATCAGTCGTAGGCGTGGATTCGGTAAGGACCTAATCAGTCACAAGGGAAGAGGCAAGCCACACCTTTGGCTTGAAGATACCAGCCTTCGCTCGAGTAATCATTGGGTGATCAGGTGTCATGCCGATTGGGGTAAAGTAAGGGAGTAGGGACAGAAGTCAGGGAAGAAAAAGGAGAAGATAAAGGCAAACGGTGGAGGGTCAGAACGGTGAAGATAACAAAGAGAGATTGGGTTGACTTAGGACAGAAGATACACACATGGGGTCTGATAAGTTAGGATGTTGAGTTGAAGTTGGGCTACGTGGGGACAGGTATTGGAGTTGAAGTAGCGACAGATGGGCTAATGGAGAGCTTAGGCTTAGCTTTCTTCTACTGAGGATGATTGAGGGCTTTTTTCAAGAGGTTATCTTATTGCTGAAACGAAAGATTTCAAGTCAGGAAGCTTGATAGGACACAAAGTTATTAATAGGGTAAGAAGTCAAAATATCTTTTTTTATGCTTCAAGGAAATATAGATCAGAAACAACAGAAAGAGGAAAAAAGTCGGTATTGAAAGATAAATCAATCAGATATAAAAAAAGGTCAGGCCTAGTTTTGATTTTCTTCAGTTACATGCTCTCTTGGAAGGAACTCCTCTCGTGTCTATCAGTGTCTCCTCCCTTCGCTTCACTCATCTATTGATGTAAAAAAAAAGAGTGAAAGACCTACAACAATCAATAACTAGCAGAGAAGGGACTGCCTTTGAAGCTAGTATTGTTTATATACACTTTTTAATAAAAACTCGCTATCCATGCTTCCTTTATATCACTACTCAAATTTTGAACTTACTCTCTTGCTTCACACTGTGTTTATGAACTTTATTACTTAAGTGAAGGCAGAAAGGAGTAAGTCGCTTGGTATGGACTGGGATTGTAAGATGAGAAAGGTTAAATTGGTGTAGGTAATAGGCCATTTTGTTCAAGAGGTAGATTTTGCACTATGGGCTAATATTGAGCAGCAATTTAGTCATCCCAAGGAGGTCGAGGAAGATCATTTAAGAAATTTGGACCAACTGGTAAATCATAGTATGATTCTAATTTAAAACCTGTAGCAAAAGTAAAAGAAAGTTCATCAAAATTAACATGTCTTGATACAATAATTTTTCCTGATTTCATAAGGCATTTATGCCCTTTATGTATTGGGCTAGGACCCAAATACATACATTTTCCCGATCAAAATAGGAATTTCTATGAATTGTAGGGACCAAGGCATGGATAACAGGCACACCCAAAAATTCTTAAATCTGAAAAATTCAACTGTTTGTTTAGTAACTTTTCTGTTGGAGAAAAACCTTTTAGAGTAGAGAAAGGAAGCCCATTAATTATAAACATAGCAGTCATGAATGCTTCCCAACAGAATCTTAAAGGCATTGAGGCCTGAGCCAATAGAGTTAACCTTATTTCAACTATATGCCTATGTTTTCTCTCAGTCCTACCATTTTAAGTTAATGTATAAGGACACGAGAAGCGATATTGAATGCCTAAAGTAGTGCATATTCGATGTATTCGTTTGTATTCACCTCCATTATTCGATTGAAAAGCTTTAATGGAAGTCTCAAACTAATTTTTCACTATACTAAGAAAGTGGGAAAAGGCATCAACCTGTCACTTTTTAACTTTAACGGATATATCTAGGTAAATCACTAAAGTCATCAATAAAGCACATAGTAGCGATAACCATTAGATGACATTATTGGTGCAGGACCCCATAAATCATAGTATACTAATTCAAATGGAACAGAGGCATGAGATATGGAAGTTGAACAGGGAAGAGCATGAGATTTGCCATATTATGGAAACCTAATCTAGCCCTCTCAAGCATCAATTCTAACCTAGATCTCTCGAGTCTTAGGTACTTTCTTTAGACTCTCGCCCGAGCAGCTCTAAAGGTGTAATAGGCCTATACATAAGACAAGATAACTACACAAACTTGGCTGACGCAAGATTATTCCTATCTCTAGTGAACAATGACTTACATTGCTTAACGTGACCAACCACTTACCCTCCCGGGCAGTTGGTTGTTGCTGACTTTACTCATAGACAAGCATTGCGTTAGCATATAGACAGACGTTGCTACAGCTTCACATCAAGTGAATAAGGTTTTCTCACACACTCACACAACGCACACCTCTTGGTGGTTTGCTACATGCTTCATATCCCTAATCCATATGACTAAGTATGCGATACTCAAGCAATCTCACTAAGTGATGCAATGAAAGTTAAGGATGCTAAGTAAAGAAGATGGAGATAGAATCGCAGGAAACATAGAAATGCATTGAAAACATAATGTATTAATTCCTTAATCACAAAATGTAATACAATACAATATGAGAAAAGAAGAGAAAATGAAATGACCGGCTGGAAGTAATGTCTTGCTTCCAGCGGATGTGCGTTAAGGCTGTTGGTAATCCATGGAAGGGCGGTGGAGCTGACTTTCCCGAGATCTAGCCCGGTTGAAGGCTCCAGTCGTCACTCGGAATGGAGGAAGGAGATGAAGAACTCTCAATCTTTCTTCTCATGCATTAGTCTAGGTCGCAGGGATAAACCTTGGATCCGCCCTAAGGCGAACCTCAGGCGAAACTCTTGGGTGAGTTGAGATTTTGCTCATCAGCTTCTTTATATAGAGCTTGGATCGTCGATAACATTAATGGACTACTCTGATTCTGAAATTCGCAGCGCATTTAGTCCTTTCTGAATCTCTGCTGCTAACGGCGTGGTAGGTGAAATGTCAACATCATCTTTTGATTTTCCCGAGGTAGATGCATTGATGTGTTCATTCCACCAACCTTGCGTTGATCCCTCTATTATGTGATATCGTGTAGCCACAATCATATAGTGACTGTAGCCACAATCATATAGTGACTGTAGCCACAATCATATAGTGACTGCATTCGCTTAATACCGCAACTTCGACACGATGACCACAATCACTTGACGAGCGCAACTCCCATGCATTGATCGAACGCGTTCACCTTTGTGATGGAAAGTTTCTCTGCATGCGGTCGTCTATGCGATAGCCCGATTTTCGCGTTTCTGTCCACTTCCTGCTTTAGCTACAAAAATAAACAATTGAATGCATAATAATGGGTTTAGCCGAGATTCTTAATTCTGAACACCGCAAGCTCATTTTCTCATGAATTCCTCTCATAATTATCGCATATTCTGCTTAACAGCTTTCATAATTCTAAGAAAAAGGCCTAAGATGACATGCATTTCTGCATGTAATCAGTTATAAATATAGTATGCGTTATACTCAAGAAATTCTAACTCACCTTCATGCTTTCCTTTGCGATGACCAGCTTCTCAGAATATAATTTTCTCATACCTCTAACTATCACCGCAATGCTCTCCTCCACTTTGGCTGCTTCTTCAAAAAGATATTTTCGAAGTTTAACTCCGGCAAGCCTTTGCTCAAAAACTTTTTATTCATTCACTGCAACTTTGTGTTTAGCTTTTGAGAATGCGTTCGTTCAAAACACTTCAAAATTTTTGCGATTACTTATTCAAATGCGACGTTGAACCTAGTTATGCTCTTCGTTTTGGCTTACCCCCACGTGTGTCATACGGGCATCCAACTTCGGTTGCGTTCCATATTCAACTCAACTCTTGTCTTGCTTGCCTTGGCTTGCGTTTTGGCTTACCCCCATGTGTGTCATACGGGCATCCAACTTCGGTTGCGTTCCATATTCAACTCAACTCTTGTCTTGCTTGCCTTGGCTTGCGTCGGACAGAGGAGTTGCGCTTATGTGTTAATCCTGGCAACTTACCTTCGTTTTGGCTTGCCCCCACGTGTGTCCTGCGGACATCCAACTACAGGTAAGTGCCTTTCACAACTTAATTCTTATCAACATGGGTTTCCCCATTGCGTTGACAGTGGAGTTATTATTCTCAAAATTCTCTTCACTTTTTTTTTTAATGATCGCAATGTAATGAACGCAATTCTCTGAGACCACTGCCACCCCCAAACTTAGAGGTTGGCAGCATTCTCACCGCAAAGCTAAAAAGAAACTCTTTCTTATTGATTTTAGTTCTAATTTCTAATATAACTCTTATAAAAGGAAACAACTAAAACCATCCGTTCTCACCACGCGATCGAAGCCATGTGTTGAAGGCTGAAAGGAATTCATTCGTTGTACTACGCATCAAGGAGACATTGTTGCACCTATAAGAGCAAACGCACCACAACCAAGGAAGCAACCATATATCCAAAATAACAAAAAAATAAAAATAACCTAAACTAAAAAAGCAAAGTAAATATAGAGAGAAGACGTCCCTGGAAAAGTAGGAATGTTGTCACTGCAAGGAGTCTTCCATGCAGGAGATGGCTCTCAACTGCTTGGGTCAAGTTGCCTTGACCATTGGAACTTCTGGCAATTGTTGGGTGCATGTTGGCCACCATGTGCTTAGAATTACCTTCAGTTCTTGCGACTGATTGCCCTCCTACCTTGGGGTCAATATTGGCTTTTGGCACATCACCCACACTTCAATATTGGTTGCAGCCTGGCCGCACAAGCTACAATACTCCCAAGATAAAAAGATTGCCTGGAGAGACACAAAACTCAACAAATAATTAGCTGCCAAGTCCCCAATAACGGCGCCAACAACATCATTCAAAACTTTAAGAGATGGATGTCCAAGTCATCTATGCAAAATATTCTTGGACAATGCTACATTCACACTAATATTTTTAACAACAACAGAGTAAGCCGTTATTTTACCATCCAACTTCAAGCAAGGGATGACCGAACCTGAAGCACTGTCAGTGTCTCTTGTTGTTCTTAGTTTGTATAACCCATGACTGCCCTTCAACACCACCTTATCCGTAAGAATATCCTTAACAAAAAAATAGCCATCATGAAATTCAATAAACACTTTATTATTTTGTGTTAATTTAGAGACACTTATAATATTCTTTACTATTTCAGGAACACATAACATATTTTTCAGATCCAACTAACCATTATTTGTAACTAATGAACATTTACCAATGTGAGAAATAAGTAAAAAAAAAAAAATTGTTGTGGTTGAAACCCTAAATCTTGTAAGGTCGTATAATTTGTAATTGTATTGTACAAATTTTTTTATTTATGTAATAAAATATGTGATGTTTTATTTCAAAATTAGTTGCATTAACCGCAAACCAATAAACTAACATTCAAGGTTATCTTGTAGCTTAAACATATATGTAGAGACATACTGGTGGATCATGTTTAAGTGATAATCTAAATGGTATATAATAGATGGATAAGGTTGGATATCTTATCCTAGTGATGCTACGAGTATGGCCTACTTTGTAGATGTTACAATTATTATAAAGTGCTACAAATGATCTGATCCTGATCATTCATGTGAAGACATGTGAGTGTGGATATTCTATACAAAGAAATTTATATAAGACTGGACCACGAAATGTTTAGTCTCATTATATAAAGTCGTTCATAATAGAGACTTACATTTCACTAGGATAACCATATGTAACATGACTTGAATCCTGAGTAAGTTGTGTACTCCTGCCCATGAGGGCAATCCTTTGATTTGTATGGGTGAGATGGCCAGATCACTAACTCAACAAGCCTACCATTTTGAGGATTCGTTTGTATAATCCAAGGTACCACGAGGCCAAGCATGAATCTCACAGTGTGAACATTAAGGTAGAAACGTGAGTGGAATTGACATATCATATATATCTTTTCCTCCCACTGAGTATTTTAAAACCTAGGGTTTAGTTTACTTAGGAAAAACACGGCTAATAATTTTAACTAAGTGACTTTTTAGGTTTGTCCAAAAGTAACTCTTACTTTAGAAAGTTGAACAACTTTTGATCATCATTCATTAATACTTTAACGAAGTCTTTGATCAACTGTTGCATGCTTGTAGCAAATCTATCTAATTCACCTTTTTAGGTAGGTTCTTAGGTAGGGGTGTTTCGTTTCCGTCAGCTTAAATACCTCAGCCTAGCCAGAACCCGCCTTAGACAAAAGGTCCCTTATTGATAGATTTAGTACAAATTTAATCTTTTATTGAAATCAATTTAATTCTATTAAACCAATTCAAAAGATTGAACTTAGGTATCTAATCTTATTAGAATCATGAACTTAGGTCTATCTCAATCAAATTTTAAAATCCTTTTAAAACAAGATTTTACCTAAATTCGTATGCAACTCTTTCTTATTGATTTTAGTTCTAATTTCTAATATAACTCTTATAAAAGGAAACAACTAAAACCATCCACAATACGAAGCAACACCCATAAGGCATTTATAACTCATAAACCTTAGTGTCATGTTCCATGCATTATTCATCCATTACTACTTTTATATAACTCTTATATAACAAAGTAATGAAACAAACATACATGCTCTCATACATCCTTACACTATAACAATTATAATATAAAGATGATGCATGAATATGCTTAATGCATGCATAAATATATAACTCTTATATTATATGATACATGAGCATACTTTAATGTAATTTCATCATGCGATCTACTATATTATAACACTTCTAATATAAAGATGATGCATGAAAAAATGCATAACCTAAGGTGGGTTTTAAATCTATATGTCATATATTATGGCATATAAACAAACATACATCTCATGTACATTATATAAAAGTTGATGGACCGGGATAATTAGCCTCAAATCAGAAAAAATAAAGCTAACTATTACAAAGAGCATTAAGTCCACTGGTTCAAACAGGCGAACCAGGTCTTGAACCGTCCGGGCAAAGCCGTGTCTCCTTGATCGTGTAACAGCTCCTTGTGACCGTCTAGCAATGTTGTATGAGCATAAATGATCGTTTAGCATGGATCAAGTGCCTATGACTATGCGATGAAGCATGAAGGTCACGCGATCATGCAGCGCACATCGTGTAAAGCATGCCTTAAACGATCAAGTAGACAACAACTATGCGATGAAGCATGATCGTCTAAACGATCGCGGAGCAAATATCAAGTATCGTATATTGGGTGATCGAGTAGCCACTGACTATGCAATGAAGCATGTTGAACTACACGATCGTTTAGTGCGTGTACCTACCATGTGACAAGTGTTATAAACTCTATGCGATCGTTTACCCTAAACGTCTACACAATCGAGCAGCCAACGCAACACGATAGAGTAAACTCTTTACTCAATCGTTTAGCATTAGCTATACGATCGTTTAGTAAATACTACATGATCGGATAGAATTTTTTTTACACGATCGTTTAGCCTGGGCTACACAATGCGAAAAAAAACTTTGGTCTTCTTCCTCGATGAGAACAACATCTCCATGCTTCGAAACTCCATCACAAACGACTCAAAAAAATTTAGACACTTTGAATACAGACTCGATTGCTTATTAATTATGCCCAAAAACGCAGGGGCACTTACAAATTAACACTTTGTAAATATAAAGAAAGCTTTAAATAGAGGCAATCATCCTGTAAAGATTCATCGATACATCCACAAACACATTTAACACTTAAACGCATTGTAGAAAACTTAAAACCTACCATGACTGTAAAAAAAAAAGTTCAATACAATAATGGAATTTGGAATATTAGAACAATCTAACTCTGATACCAATTGAAGAAAATCTAAATAGACATCCATGTGAGTGGAAGTGGATCATTCCAAATCCCATTAAGAAAGAACACACAATTATAGTTCACACATAAACGATTACGCATAATTGATGCTGGTTATTATGTGGTGGAAATGTGGATGATATGCGTTGATGGATTTGCGTTGTGCACTCAAGTTTCCCCAGCGGAATTCAAGTGTAAATTCCTCTGAGTTTCCTGGTAAGTCCAGGGTCGAACACAGGGACTTGTGAAAATAGATTGCATTGGTAATTTTTATGAAAACTTTGAGATAACCAAGTAAATAAGTAAGTATTGGGTTTGTTGTTTGCGTTGATGAAAAATAAATAAATAAAAGTGGTGGATATGAGAAAAGACAGTTGCGTTGATAGATGAAATGAGTATGCGATGAATAGGTTGAGAAGATCTTTAACTAGCGTTACTCGGGAATGCGTCAGACTATGCAATCATGTTACAACCATGCACAGCAAGTCATTTCTCAATGTAAATGTGATGCTCCTAAGTCTAGGACGCATGTGTTGAATGCAAAAGTGTCCATAGAGCTTATCCCTAAGTCTCTACTCTTGTCCTATGCGATGATGCAAAATGCAGTGAAAGGCAACGGTGACCGCATATAATCATATTCTTCTCTAGGATTGGCATGCTGGTGCATTCTGATAACAAATAGTGCTCATTCCTAAGCGCCCTATCTCTTGTTTATGCATTCTAATCTGGCTTTTCCGAGTTTAGATTCCTACCTGACTTTCTAAGTCTAATTCCTATCCTTAGACTACCTCCAAGTATCTCTAATGGACGAATGAAGCATACATAAACAAGTATCGCAAAGAATGAGATTCCTAAGTTGTGCTCAGCTACTTGTTCTCAACCATTCAACAAAATTTAGCTTATCAAGCGTGAATACAGAGATGTGAAACATGATATCTAGAGAAAGAAATTCCATTCTTATAATCTGAGTTAAGTACAAAATAATTCAATGGAAGTTAAAAGTAGAAAAATCCTGGTAGCAATCCTTGCTAACCGAGGCTTTTTACACTGAAATCATCTATTCTGATCTAAGATGTTCCTGCTCGCAGGCATTAGCCCTCTTCTCTATCTGTGGAGCTTCTCATGCTTCATCAAGCCTTATCGGAGCGATTCGCACAACTATTCCCATCGCGTCCACTTGAATAAGAAAAACTAATAACAAAGCTGTGAACTGTTACATTACTAGTTAACCCTTCTCTGAAGATGACCTTGATATTTATAGAGCATCCATGGTGAAGGCAGACTTCTCTCCCTGGTTGTACAGATGGACTGCTTTTTTAATTCCTGACGATGCGCCGGATATTTATCACGATAAAGCTTAAGCTATACTCGTTTGAACTTTGTTATCGGCTGTCAATTTAAATTTGGATATCGACTGTATTAGTTTATGTCCCAATCGCTTTTAATTATCTTTTACTCCGGTGGCATGCGTCTCATGCCAGTGGTGGCTATATGAATGCCATGCATGGTCTGGGCGTATTTCCTATCTCGGGTGATAGTTTTACGAGCAGGATCCAACGCAAAGCTTGGGGTGAGTTGCGCTCGACCAAATGAATTCTTATGATCACAATCTTTGCATTGCGTTAACGCATATTCTGCACAAAAATACAAAGATCAATTGTTCTAATGTGCTGAATGCATGCGACCACAATATTATAGAATTTATGCTTAATGGACGCAATTTAACATATTTCATCAACGCAATCCAACGTTGTTTAAGAACTTAGTACTATGATAACATGCATTTATGCCCGTTATCAATAATCAGAAATTACAGCATGCTGTTTATAAAGGAAGATTCAAGGGATAGAGTATGCAAACCTTTGAAGAACTCTTCTTCACATATCCCTCGATTGTTTAGCAAATCGTTCAATCAGCACGAACTTGAACGCAACGATCAAAGCACAATCTCAATGAACGTCTGAATGAACCTCGATCCCAATCGAGTCAACCTCGATCCTCGAACAGAATTAGAACACCACCACAATGGTTACCTTGGTATTCTCAGTGTGAGAATCCAAAAGTTGTGAGCTCTATATGATTTTGGATTGAGGAAAGCATGAGGTATACGATCAAGTAAGTGGGAGATGAAAGTTGTCTATTGTATAGACAAAATACTCGATCGTTTAGAAAGATGAAGCCTATCGTATAGACTTTCCTTTTTATCTCACAGTTACCATAAAACTTCCAATAATCTCCCACTCAATTCGGTTATTGGAGAAAAAGAATAATTAATTATCATATAATTAATATGTTATAAAAAAATATAATAACCAACTTATTATATTATATTTATAACCTATAGTTTTAATATTTCATCATATGAAACATATAAACCATAGTTCTTTTTCTATTTTATGGTATTTAATATAAATCATATTTATATTAATTCCTCCAATGATAATGTATCAAATACATTGAATCAACTACAACTTGAACTCATTGAGCTATCAAGGGGACCTCATGGACCTATAGCTTGGAGCTCAAATGGTACGTGAATAACTGATTAAACTCTTTAATCACGAGATCCACCATCCGTTAACTGTTGGTCACTCCACTAAAGACCGACAGCTACACTCTTCGCACTACAGATATATTTCTGTGTCCATTGGATATAACCAGTCAACATTGTGATGACCCTTCACATATAGCTCGTAAATACAGTTGGGCCAATTTATCGTTTTGCCCATATAGTTACATCTAACTCCTTAAGTACCACTGATTCCTCTAGTGAACAATAAGTCATAATTCTACTATGACTGAGTTCTTTCTTCTAAAGAGAGGTTGTGGTCACTATGTTCAAGACCTGGAATCAGCCCTTAAGGGAGCAATTTATCTACTTACCCCTAGTTTGGGGAAGGAGTGAATTCCGTCTTGTGTAGCTGAGTTCCCAGCTCCCAATCAGACGAATCCCCAAAATGGTAGGTTTGTTGAGTTGGCAATCTGACCAGTCTCACCCATACAAATCAAAGGACCACCCTCATGAGCAAGAGTTCCCAACTCACTCAGGATTAAGGTCATGTCACCTATGGTCATCCTAGTGAGATGTAAGTCTCAATTATCAACGGTGTTATATAAAGAGACTAATCATCTCATGGTCAGGTCTTATCTAAACTCTTTATATAGGATACCCCTGCTCATATGTCTTCACATGAATGGTCGGGATCTGACCATTTATAGCACTTTACAATACTTGTAACATTTACAAAGTTGGTCGTATCCGTAGTATCATCAGGATAAGGTATCCCTCATTTATCCATCTACTACAGAACATTTAGGTTATTACTTAAGGCATGATCCACTTGTATGTCTCACATACATGCTTAAGTTACTTAAATAATCATGGATCTTAGTTTATTGAATTGAGTAAATACTTATAAAACAACACTTATTTTATTAATAACAATGTGTTCACAAAATGTTTACAAACTACGAGACTACCAGGAGAATTAGGACACCAATCCTAACACCCACTCGATCTTGTCCCCAAAATAGTAGACATATTGGGTCGATGATCTGACCACCTTCATGCATACAAATCAAAGGATAATCCCTTGTGAACAGAAGTTCATAATATACTCAAGATTAAGACTAAGTCGCTTAGGTCATCCTAATGAAATAGGAACTAACTAATCAACGATGTTACATCTAATGGTTACTTTTTCACGGTCCAGTTTTATGCAAACTCATTGCATAAGATACCTCCACTCGCGTGTCACCTATATGAACACGTTGGATCATTACATTTGTATCAAATACAAAGTGAGTCGTATCTATAGTGTTACCAGGATAAGATACCCAGTCTTATCCCTATACTATAGACCTTTTAGGCTGTAGCTTGAACATTGATCTCAATATGACTCCACATACAGTTCAAGACTCATAAGATAGTCTTGGATGTTAGTTTATTAGATTTAGGGTTATTATGACAAAATGGACAACAATACAAACAATAACATTTATTGATTTAACATCTAAAACTCTTTATTAATGACGATCAATTAATAGCATTTACTATCTACAAATTTTAGGGCATAAAACCCAACATTGAGTACATGGTGAAAGGATCAAATCCCGCAGCGGAAGCATTCTCGTGTGAGAACACCTTGCATCCCGCGATTCGATTTTCACAATAAACAAAATCATTATACTAAACTGAATGAACAAACATGTAAATTAGCATGTTATTGGGGAAAGGGTTAGAACGGTTCTTACCTTTGTAGATTCCCCCAGTGCCACGAACAACCCTATCCAAGGTTCCAATGAACGGATCTCCAAATGATCTTGATCACGAAAAACTCCTTGATCCATCTCGAACACTACCATGAGAGTTACCTCATTATTCTCTAAGATTCCAATAGAGCGATAGGTGGTATCCAAATATTAGGAGAGGGAGAGGAGAAAATTCAGCACAATAACACTAAGGAGTTGTGTATTGTCAGAGTTTTTCTACAATCAAAGTGTGTAATCGGGGCATTCCCAAAGGCCATGAGGAGGTCTTTATATCGCCAAACATCTTTCTCAATATATTTTTGTTTTCTATAATTAATTAAATAATATTTGTTTAACTAATTAGCTCATTTAATTAAATAATACTTATTCAATTAATTAGCTCAATTAAATAACATTTATTTACTTTTCACAATTAAATAACACTTATTTAATTTTGATTTGCACAATAATTAAATAACTATTTATACATTTATCCCAATTTAATGTATACATTTAATTATCATATACATCCCATGTATATGTGCAAAACCTTTCTATTAATTAATTTTTTGTGAATCTAATTCACTTGAATTAATTAATTTGAATCTTGTTAAAATATCACTTTCCAATTTGATTATAGATCATATCCATAATTAATTATATATTAATCTAATTAATATATAGTTTCCTCAAATTAATTTGAGCAATTCAATTTATCCTCTTAAGTATCATCTTGTGAGCTAACGAGTAGACCTGGTGGACCTGTATATCAGAAACTTCAACGATATGAGATTAATTGGTTAAACTCATTAACCAAGTTAATCAATATTCGTAAACTATGGGTATACTCTACTAAAGACCCACAACTGCACTCTTCTCACTACAGATATATTTCCGTATCTATGAATATAGACCAATACCAGTAAGTTAGTCCTTCACGAGTCTTTGTAACTCCAACTTGGTCAAATTATTATTTTACCCTTGGGTTACCTCTAGCTCCTTAAGTACTAGTGCTCCTCTAATGAACAACCTATTTATGGTCCAACAAATAAACTAAAACCCCTCTTGGGCCAATGAAAGTGTAGTACCCTTTCTTCAATTCCCGAAGACACCACTTAAGGGAACACTCATCTTCTTACTCTCAAGGAGGGAATGGAGTGAATTCCATCTTGTATTATTATGTTCCTTGTTTCCCACTCAAACTTGTCCCCAAAAGGTTAGGCATATTGGATCGGTGGTCTGACCACCTTCACACATACAAATCAAAGGACAATCCCTTGTGAACAAGAGTTCATAATATACTCAGGATTAAGACTAAGTAACCTAGGTCATCCTAATGAAATAGGAACCTAACTAGTAAATGGTGTTACATTTAATGGTTACTTTTTTGTGGTCCAGTTTTATGCAAACTCATTGCATAGGATACCCCCATTCATGTGTCACCTACATGAATGTGTTGGATCATTACTTTTGTATCAAATACAAAGTGAGTCGTATCCATAGTGTTATCAGGATAAGGTACCATCCTTATCCCTATACTATAGACCCTTTAGGTTGTATCTTGAACATTGATCCTTGTATGTCTCCACATATAGTTTAAGACTTATAAGGCAGCCTTGGATGCTAGTTTATTGGATTTAAGGTTATTTAGACAAAATAGACAACAATATAAACAATACTATTTATTGAATTAACATTCATAACTCTTTATTGATGACGGTCAATTAATAACATTTACTATCAACAAGTTTTAGGGCATAAAACCCAACACATGGGAGATGGAGGAACTTTAGAGATAATGAAAGATTCAAAAGTGGTTCTTGTGGCTACTAAAATCAATGCCTTGTACGTTATCAAATATGTACAGATGACACAAACAACATTGATTACTTCAGATGGAGAACTTACTAAAGATGAGCTATGACACAAAAGGTTATCACATATTATTACGAAGAGGTTGCAAGTCCTATCAAAACAACACATATTACTTAAATGGGTTGGAGACAACTTGCATTTTTGTGAGCATTGCATACTTGGAAAAACTACTAAACAGAGCTTCGAAAGGGGCAACACACTACGAAAGAAATTCTAGAGTATGTGCATTCCGACCTTTGAGGTCCAACTCACTCTCCCTCCCTAAGTAGTGCAAGGTGCTTCCTATCTTTTGTTGATGACTTTTCTAGAAAAAGCTTAGTGTATTACTTAAAAACAAAAGATGAAGTTTTTGGGAAATTTAAAGAATGGAAGACCTTAATTGAAAAGAAAACCTTTAAGCAAATCAAACATTTGAGAATCGATAATGGTTTAGAGTTTTATGGAGAAGATTTCAACAAATTTGCAGGGAAATGGAATTGTAAGGCACAAAACAGTAAGGTATACACCTCAATAAAATGGAATGGCAAAAAGAATCAATAGAATAGTGCTTGAAAGGGTTATATTTTAGCTTTCTAATGCTCTTCTACTAGAAAAATATTGGGCATAAGTTGTCTTCTATACTATCTACACCCTAAATAGATGTCCATGTTGGGTTGTATGTCCTAAAACTCGCAATTTGTAGACATTAAACATATTCTATTGTTCAATAAAGATGTTATTGAGCTTTATTCAATAAAATTATTATTGACTGTGTAAATTGCACTTGTAAAGACTAAATCCAATAAACTAACAAACCTCTGGCTATAGCATGAATACTTAAAATTTATGTGGAGACATAAAAGAGGATCAGATTTGAGTATATAATCAAAACGGTCTATAAGTATAAGGATATTGTTGGGTACCTTATCTTGAGGACACTATGAATGCGGTCTGCTTTGTATTTGATACAAACGATGTAATCCCAAAATTGTTCATGTGAAGACATGTGAATGGGGGAATCCTATGCAAAAGATGTTTGCATAAGACTGGACCACAAAATAGGTACTTTTCTTCATAATGTCATTTACTATTAAAACTAACTATTTCAATTTGATGACCTAAGATAACTCAATCTTAATCTTAAACTAACTATAAACTCCTATTTATTCGAGATTATCCTTTAATCTACATGGGTGAGAGTGGCTCAAGAATATCGCTCAATAAGTCTCCCATTTTAGAGGTAAGACCGAGTAGATAGTTGGGGACATAGTTCTGTAAGATGGAACTCACTCTTACCCACTTTAAGGATAGTAGATTGGTTGTTCCTTTAAGTACTGACTCCTAACCTTGAACAATGGGCCTCACCTTCTTTATGATTGAGAGGGACGCGATTTATTGGTAGGACCATATACCAATTGTTTATTAGTGGATCAATGGAGACTTAAGGAGCAAGATGTATTACAGGAGTAAAACAATAATTTTGACCCAACTATTAATACACACAACCTGTGAAGGGTCAACTTACTGATCATGATTAATAAAATGAACGAAAATATATCTACAGTGAGGAGAGTGCAACTACTAGGCTTTAGTGGAGTGATCCGGTAGTTAACGAATGTTGATTAATATGGTTAGAAGAGTTTAGCCAATTAATCTCGGACCATTGGAGCTCATGATCTGTAGGTCCATTAGGTCCCCCTACTAGCTCACAAACAAATTAAACTTTAGAATAACGTGATGAAAGAGTTTGAAACATTCAAATTCAGTTTAATAAAATTATTAATTATATGTGATATAATTAAATGTTTAATTATCGAATTAAACGAAATTGGAGAGTTAGAGAATATTTAAATATGATTTAAATATTAATTACATGAATAGAGATTCATGTTTAGATGTTTTACTAATTTAATATTTGATATTGAATTATTTTTATTAATTAAAATTGTTTAATTAATTAATTATTTGAATTAATTAAAATTTGAATTTGTGAAGTTCAAATTTAAAATTAAATTCAAATATAAAAATTAATTTTCCTTTTAAAATATGAATTTTTGTGAAAATTCAAATTATAAAATGAAAGTTAAGATAGTGGATTGTTCCAACAATTCCCACTTTGAAAACACCTAAACCCACTTATGTTAGTGCTTCATTTGGTGTCTAAATCCCATGCAATTTGATTGCATGTCTTTATTCTTCAAAAGAAATGAAAAAGATGCTGATTTTTTTTCATTCAACTCTAATAGTAGAAGAAGAATTGAGAGAAAAGAGTTTCTTTCAATGCGAACACCAAATACTCAAAATCTTCTAGTTTCCCTTCGAAATTTTCTCATTTTGGATCCCACCACCCACTGTAAGGGCCTAGAGGATAGTATGGGAGATTAAGTGGTGGTCTACAAGCTTTTGAAGAAGAAAATTTCGAGTTGAGGAGTTGTTAAATTGAAAGGATTCTTCAAAGGTAAACACTAAAACCCAGAATTCTAGAATTTCTGACCCTGTATGCTTGTAATCTAAAATTAATGTAATTAAAGTACTTAAGATTCCGATTAATTCCACTTGTTGAATTTCAACACCATCAACTGGTATCAGAGCATGACTTAAGTAGTCAATTTATACTAAATTTAGCTTGGTGGGTGTTTTTCATAAGATGTATGAAATGGGGCTAAAATGAATATATTATGGATTTGACATCAAAATTATTCTTCAACTATGTAGTAATTATCGTAATTGACTCTTTATTTATGGACCTTAATGTGTGGTTAAGAGTCTGTAAATTTGTTAGAGTCAATAGAGTTGCAATTAGGTTATAACTGAAGAAAATTCGAAGCAAGCTCAACAGTAGAAAACCATATTTTAATACTGTCTTCGCAGCGTTACAATGCTACATGAACAATGTTGCAATGCTGCTCTTTAAAAAAGCCATTGTCCTCGCAGCATTGTAATGCTACATGAACAACGTTGTAACGTTGTTGTTTGTCCAACCTAGAACGCACATGCACGAATGGACCAGTAGTTCAAGTGGGTCGATTCAGCCAGTTTGGTTCATGAAGGATTGGTTCGGCCTTGTTTTGACCAATTTAGCCCATTGTCTTGCCTTCGAGGTCCAGTTCGGGTGCTTTAGAGCCACTTCAGGTGGTTTAGAGCCAGTTCGAGTAGTCCAGTATTAATCTAGAGTTGTTTCTTAAATTATTTTTGTAATAATTTAGTTTATTGCTTACTGAGGATGTTAAGACCAGTCCATTTCAGTGTGTTTAATTATTTATGTATCTGATGTATGTTATAGTTAAACTAAATCTTGTATGTGCATAATGTATGCCATGTAGATTTAAAATCCCACCATAGTAAGCATGTAGCATGCATTGAAAGTATAATATATAGTATGCATGTGTTAGGGTTTCATGTTTTAATATAAAGTGCTATATTAAATAATGAAATGCTTGGTATTTGTTATAAATTGATAGCATGTCCATATTTTTATAAAGTGTTATAAAATGAATTAGACATTAAAATCTATAACAAAGATAAGATGCATGCTCCCTAGGGTTAACAAATAAAACTTGTTTTAAAAGTTAAAATAGGTCGTTATCTTGTAAAACTATGGTTACAAACTCACCCAGACTAAAATCCCTTTAAAGTTAGAGGTACTTACGTTAACAGTTTATGGAAAACCTGCTACTTGGGGATTTTTAGTCAGTTCTTGAGCATTGTTAACCTAGTTTTTTAGCATGTGTGAGCAATGTGAGGTAATAAATTGGTTTATCACTTAGACATCGTAGGTTAAATCCAAATATAAACGTTGTACTTGGATAATCACCTAGACTTAGATTGTTTATTAGTCGGAATATATATAAGTAAATATCTATCCAAAATAAATAGAACACTTCAGTGGGAGATTAATAATATATACGATATATTGGTTTTAACTCTCATGTCCCTAAGAGTTCCACTGTGAGATTCATGCTCAGCTTCAAGTCATCCTAAGAGTGACCTCCATTCAGAAAGTGTTTGCACGGGTCAATAGCTAGGTGAATAGAGGAAGTAGTTCATGGTAAGTGGGTGAAGGATGTATGTCAACGTATCTTGCAGTCTCTTCCATTAGTTTGGACCGTGAAATTCCTATGTTGTGTCTGCTTATCATTTTTAGGCTGCATTAGATAGTCGTCTTTTCAACAACTATCCCCTTGGAGGGTTGTAACATGGGATTTGAAACAACTGAAACTCTAGAAATGGAAAGAGTCTCTTAGGTCCATTTCCAACCTTGGCTCTCCAATTTGGTAGCATTGTTGGGTCAACCTCTAAGGTCTGAAAAAGAAGGATTACACTTACAAGAATTACTAAGTATTAGTAAGTTCTTGACCGAAAATAGTAACTAAATTTCTATAGGAATAAAGAGTTATTCTGAAGTTAGCATTTAGTTAAGAATGTCTTGCTTTAGTAAATGAGTATTTGACTGCCCCTGGGTAGCATCTATTATGACTTATTAAAGTATTATTGCAAATAAATAATGAAATTTGGGTACATTATTACTTTTCCTAAATTTTGATTGGACTTGAAAAGCAATATAATGATTAGAATTTGTTTATATTTTCAGCATGTCAAATTCTTCTAAAACACTCGCCTCCGATAAATTTAACGATTTTGATTATTCAACATGGAAATCGAATATAAACGCAATACTAGCAAATGATAATTTAAGGTTTGTTTTAACCGAGGAATGTCCTCTAACTCCCAACTCATCTATAAACCAAATGGTTTGGAATGCTAATGATGAATGGATTAGGGCAAATAATAAAGCTTGAATCTATATATTAGAGCAAGCATATCTGATATACTAGCTAAGAAGTTCAAGAACATAGTTTCCGCTAGAGAAATCATGGATTCGTTACCGACATTGTTTAGACAATTTATTAGGAATGAAATTCTCGGAGATGTTTATAACTATAACATATAGGATAGAACCTACGTTAATGAACATGTTCTAGATATGTTAAAAGTAATAAACACAAATATCATAGAGTAAAAGAAAAGTGATTAATTTCAAATTAACTAGCTAGTAGAGAGAAGTGATCACGTGTATGAAGTTTAGCAAAGCAACGTGGAAGTTTTACCTTCATAAAAACTTCATCTTGGCCTAGGCATTTGGGTTTTAAAAAGCCCAATAGACAAAGTGCAAGATCCAATGACCTTGTCTTCCAAAAAACTTCTCGAACAATCTTAAAGATAATATTATTTGGAAAATTATAAGAAATGCCTACCTAAAATACCCAATGTTGAGATATGCCTAGACTGTTAGTAATATTGTAAAAATACCTACCAGAATTCCAGGGGAGGAGAGTGAAGATTTCTTTTTCCAATTATACCCCTGTATATCTATTTATTTATAGATATACCATAAGAACACAAAATATGATTTTTTCTGCTAGAAGCAAGAGATTTTCAGAAATATTTGAATAATGTACATTCTCTAAAACCCAAAACCAATGAAATATTGAAAATATTTATATATTATTATTATTATTTATTATCAATATATAGTGTTAAGATTTCTCAGTTTAATTTTTCGGTTTACCATTTGTTCATCATCTTACTATATCACAAGATTGCTTCATCGACGACAACAAAAACAAAAATAGATAGGGTGGATTAGGGTGAAGAAATGAGAGAGAAAAGTGCATTGTCTATTGGTGAAGTTTCTTTCACTTCTTGCCTTTGGTCCTATCCTAATTGTGTCTTCTACTAGATTGAAAGAAATAGAACTATGCAGATTTCCAGGCATGGCGTTGTGAACCTTTTATCATCTCTTATGTGCAACATTATTGCTAGCAAACTCTAGTAGAAGTTCTACATTCCAATTGCAGTCGTAGTCATGGAAGCAAACTAAAAGGTTTGAGATTAAAGGGTAAGGTGAGTTTTGAATTGCAAATGGAGGAGTGCGCTCTACGAAGCCATTAAGATAGGTTTGTTTTAGTTGTTACATTCAATCATTACTAAAAAATCCTGTCTCTATATACCATTGTAACCCAACCATATAAGTCTTATAAGTTGTCTATATATACCATTGTAATCCCACTTTTATTGAATACTATTATAAGTTTACATATGTACTCAATGTTATTTATAATCTAACCCATTGTATTCATGCATATATACTTTGTAGAATTCATCCATAAGATAAGTTTTTCCAAAATTTTATTTACCCTAAGATATGTCCTATAAGTTGTCTGCGAGATTAAGGATAGTTAGGGAAATTAGCAATTGTCAACTATTTATTTACCCATCAATAGTTGGTATTTTTTGGTTAGTTGTATTTGGATATAGCTATATTTATGTATACACTATAAGAAAAAGGAGTTCCCTCGACGCCTAAATCTACCGTTAGGAGCTCGACCATCGGGAGATAGGTCTTTCTTAACGACGTAAGGGACCGTTAGGAGGTCCTAAGGAACTCTCGATGACGTAAGGGCCTAAACGACGTAAGGGCCTAGGAACTCCCAATGGATCTCCTGACGGTCGTCGATCGTCTTCGGGAGATCCGATTTGGTATATACCAGATCGCCTCCCTTTTCTTCGTCCCCATTAACCCCAATCTGAAAACCTTAGCCTGCCGCTGCTTGCCTTGTTGTTCCCCTGCCGTCAATCCGCTCGCTTTCCAGAGTCTCTCACTGCCATCGCCATCATCGTCGCCGCTCACTGCCGTTCATTTCCTTGTCATCACGTCTCTTCCTTCACTGTTCATTTCCTTGCCGTTTGTCGCATCTCTTCCTTTTCCGTTCAAATCGCGTTGCTATGTTGGTCGCTTCTCTTCGCCTGCCTTGCCATCCGCCGTTCATTTTCTCCATTTCCTTCGTCGTTCATTTTTCTTCGCGTCTCCTCTTCATTTCCTTCACCGTTCATTTCTTTGCCATCATTGTTCCATTGCTTGTCGTCTGTCTCTCTGGTGTCCTTCACAAGCTTTTAACAGGTTTGCCCACATCCCTTTCATTTCCTTTCTCTTATGTTGTGAATGTAAGGCATTGTTTCATTTCTCATGAATTTGAAACCCAATTACTCTTTGAAATCCCATTACTATAGCTTTGATTTATTGTCATTTGACATCTATCTCTCTTGTTGTTCTTTAAATTAAATCTAATGTCTCTAACATATGGTTTTTTTTCCTTCCTTATTGCCCTAATTGAGATTGACCCATTTCATTACGTTACAATTTCTGCAATTTGGTGGATTGTGGATATTATTGTGAATTATGGATGTTATAATTTCTACAATTTAGTGGATTAAGTCTTTTTTTTCCTTTTAATTCTTAAGGTTAGGGATTTAGTGACTTGCTTGACTAAAACTAATTAAAAATATATTTCTAATTTACTATGATGTTTGTGTATATGACTAAAACTTCTATTAAAAATTTTATGAACATTTATTCATCACTCTTTTTAAAAGTTATGTCATGGTCTCTAATGATGAGCATGGATAGGAAACTGGTTTTAGAAGTTGATGATTTTCTAGAGTTTTCTTTTTGAAGCCTAAACTTTTCTTGAGTTTTATTAATTGTATAAAGCAGTTCAGTTTGGCTAACCTGAATCAACGATTCAAGGTAGTACTTGTGAAAGACTTGTCCATTCTCTCTTAATAGGGTATGACAATAGTGTGTTCATTTGTTAAGAGAGTTTAAAGGGATTCTTCTCAAAAGATAAACATGAAGATGTGGATATTCAAACTGATAACGAGACTAGTAACTGACGTATGTTATTTACTTTGTGAGATGTTCGACACATGCATAAGTAAAACAATACATCACATAATGTTCACCTCTGTTAATTCAACTAACTTAACGAAGGAAAATTCAACTCTATACCACTAAAAACACTTTGGTTCTCAAACCAAATCAATAACATTAGGGACAAAAAATGGGGACCCTTTTTACTTATTACTTAACTTTGGACTTAATTTAGTCTTTAGTCCTTTACAACTAGTACATCACAAAAATTCAAAATTGAAAAGTTTAAGTCCCGTCTAATAACAATTGTACTTAAGAAAGATGCAAATCATGGTAAGAAATATGGAAGAAATATGCTTCTGAAAAGTGAAAACATACAATCACATTCCTAAATGCTCATTATTTTTTTAATACAAGTTATACTCCACAGATGTTGTGTATACATAAGTCAAATCACTTATTAGAGATTTTTAAAATTTTTAAATTCTCTGAACAAACTTGGAATTGTTTATTTAATTAATCAAAATTCATGCTTAATAAAGATTTTGTACTTTGTCCTCTAATACAGGTTGTTGTTTTGGACTACAAGTTGGTCAGAAAAGATTTATTCTTAAGGATGAATAAAGAATGGATTAAACCAAGGAATAAGTTATCAGTGGAGTATAGAGAATAAGTATCCCATTTTTTAGATATGGCGAAATTTCATGTTAATGATTCCGGACGAATAAGATGTCCATGCAAGAATTGTATGAATTCAATTTGGGAAAAATTAGATATCATGGAATGACATCTATTAACATATGGAATATCTCCCTCATACTGTGAATGAGTATATCATGGAGAGTCAATAAACTTATCTAGAGGTTTTGAAAGTCATACAACTCATTCAATACACAATGTTGAAGCAGATAGTATAGAGGGTAATGTTGTCAAAGAAAATGAGATGTTGAATCATATAAACGATCTACAAGTTCCAATTGAAAATGAAGATGCAAATGAAGAAGGGATTGAGAATGAAATGTCCTCTAATAGTTAAGAAAGAGATACCACAAACTTATTCGAGGATTTAATGACCGAAGCACGTAATAAAATACCCAGGTTGTTTGTAATTTTCTTCTTTGAACTTTTTAGTGAAGTTGATGCATATAAAAGTTCTCAACAGCTGGAGTAACAAATCGTTTGACATGTTGCTGGAATTGTTAAAAGCAGCGTTTCCAGCTGGCACTGCTATACCTACTTCCTTTTATGAAGCTAAGCAAGAATTGCGTGATTTAGGCCTAAGTTATGAGTCTATTCATACGTGCAAATATGATTGTGTATTGTATTGGAAAGAATTTACAAATTTGCAATAATGCCCCATTTGTGATGAGTCTCGGTACAAAGTTAATGATGACAAGGATAAAAAAATACCACATACGGTATTGCATCATTTTTCATTGATACCAAGATAAAAACGATTGTTTGCATCAAAAGAATGCCTTCTGACATGAGATGGCATAAAGATAAGCGAGTTGAAATGGAGGATGTATTGCGATATCTAGCTGATGTAGATGGGTGGAATCATTTTGATCGTGAATTGCCTCATTTCGCTTTAGATCCCCGAAATGTTCATTCAGTATTAACTTCAGATGAGTTCAATCCATTTAGAAATATGAATACTTGTTATAGTATGTGGCCTATGGTAATAATTCCTTATAATTTACCCCCTTAGAAATGCATGAAGGAAACAAATTTCTTCATGTCTTTGCTCATACCTAGTCCAAAATCTTCTGGAAAGGAAATTGATGTTTACTTGCAGCCTTTGATTGAAGAGTTGAAAGAGTTATGGACAATTGGTGTACGAACTTATGATTCTGTTACTAATGAGTTTTTTCAACCATATGCCACCTTATTATAGACTATTAATGACTTTCTTACATACAATGACCTATCTAGGTGGAGTACAAAATGTTATCAAGCATGTCCAATATACAAAGACGATAATTCATCCTTCGAGATAAGAGGGAAAACATCATTTATAGGACATCAACTCCAGTCATAATGAATGGAGAAGAGATCTTACAACAAATAAATATGTTGAACTTTTATGTTCTTAGTAAACATCCATTGAAGCAAGATAAAAAAAGAAAACAAATTCTAAACTGGACTAAGAAAATTATTTTTTTTCCAACTTCCATATTGTTCCAGACTATTGTTACGACATAAATTGGATGTAATGCATATTGAAAAAAACATATGTGACAATTTGGTGGGCATATTGTTAAATATTGAAGGAAAGACGAAAATACAATGAATGCTCAATTAGACTTACAAGATTTGAAGATAAGAAAGGACCTACGCTTGAACAGGTCGATAACAGATTTGTAAAACCATATGTAGCGTACACATTAACTAATAATGAATAGATTTCATTTTGTAAGTATTTGAAATCAGTGAAATTTCCTGATGGATTTGTGTCAACATATCACGATGTATGAATGATAAAAACAAAAAAATATTGCGACTGAAAACACACAACTGTCATGTGTTGCTTCACAGACTACTCCCTATTGGTATTCGAGCATACCTACTGATGACGGGCAGAAATGCACGTCATTATAGGCCTTTTATTTTGAATTATGAGGGCTGTTAAGTAGAAGATGCGGCG
Source organism: Benincasa hispida (assembly GCF_009727055.1). Taxonomy (NCBI): domain Eukaryota; kingdom Viridiplantae; phylum Streptophyta; class Magnoliopsida; order Cucurbitales; family Cucurbitaceae; genus Benincasa; species Benincasa hispida. The sequence goes on from NC_052358.1 coordinate 24,316,773, forward strand.
ATTATACTTAGAATTCATGAGAAAATGAGTTTGTGTCTATCGGCATTAAGAATCTCGGCTAACCCAATATTATGTGTTATTATGTGTTCAAGTTTATTTTTGTACCTAACGTAGGAATCGATCGCATGTGCGGGAGCCAGACTATCGCAAGGATGACTGCATGCGAGGAATCTCTCCATCGCAGAGGTGAACACATACGTTCGACGCATGAATATTGCATCCATTAATCACATGCGGTGATTGCATACGTCAATCGTTTGGGTGTTGCGGCTATCAAGTGAATGCGGTCATCGCAGGGAGATTGCGGCTACAAAGTAATAACCATAATAGAGGGATGGATGCAAGGTTGGTGGAATGCAAGCATGAATGCATACACTGGGATTATCAAAAAGATGATGTTGACATCTCACCTACCAGGCCGTTAGCAGCGGAGATTCAAAAAGGACCATCACGCCGCGAGTATCAGATTCAGAGCAGGTCCATTAATGCTGTCTCTTATACACATCTAGATGTGTATAAGAGACAGCATCTGATGGAAGTAAGACATTGCTTCCATCTGTGTCACACCCCTTCCCAGATTACCCTTCTTAATCTACAAGCTGTCTCTTATACACATCTAGATGTGTATAAGAGACAGGTCCATGGCACCACCAGCAGCCTTGACACACATCTGATGGAAGTAAGACATTGCTTCCATCTGTGTCACACCCCTTCCCAGATTACCCTTCTTAATCTAGAAGTGAATATGACGACAGTAGTTACCAAGCTTTTTGTGGCATTTACTGTCTAACTAACATCCTTAACCTGCTTAGATCCCTAGAATACATATATAACATTCACCAAACTAATGAAACTTTAAAAATAACCTCAGAACACCAAGGATCAACTACAACATAACTACATTATATTAACAGGTTCATAGTTCAGTGGGTCCCAACATACTTTACTAGTCCCCAATATGACAAAACATATGTACAGACATTTACAAAATAAACACCTAAAACTGCTCTTTAGACTTGACTTTTAACTAGAGACCTTGAGTGGCAGAGTAGCATGATAGCTAACCTCTGGAGAGATGACCACTACCTGGGAAAAGAAAAACATTTGAAAGAATGAGCTACTCGCCCAGTGAGTGACTTAATAAAACATAAATCTCATGCTTAAACTGAAAGCTAGAAAACATGATACTGGAACTAAAACATGCCAAGCAAACATGTATATAAAACTTTTAAAACCATTGTATCTGAAAACATAGCTAAACTGATTTTCGGTTAAGAGAGAACCCTTTTGCTCGATCTCTCAATGTCGGATATCATGTTCAAAAGAGAACCCTTTTGTTCAATCTCTTAAACATTAGCCTGGCCTGGGGTGAGAACCCTTTTGTTCAGCACCTTCTGGCCAATGCTAAGAAAGAACCCTCGTGGTTCAATCATATCGTCGGGTATCATGTTTAAGAGAGAACCTTTTTGTTCGATCTCTCAAACATAAGCCTGGGCTGGGGTGAGAATCCTTTTGTTCAGCACCTTACAGCCAATGCTAGGAAAGAACCCTTTTGTTCAATCCTACTGAACTGATTAACTATCATACGTGCACGTTGAGAAAACTGGATCCTGATGTCAAGGATCATATCTGAGGCAGGGTACCACTGTTTATCACTGAACTGAGTGAATTATTCTGATACCTTCTCTATGTACTTCAGCATCAGAATCATAACATAACTGAAACTAGGTAGTACAACTCGGATACCTTCTTCTTATATTTCAGTATTAAGCTGAAAATACCTAATAGGAAAACATTTTCATAAAACATGCTTATTGAAAGCTTGATCTTATAATTCATAGTTTTCACAAGAACATCATTTGCTAACGCATACTCAACAACATTAAGAGCACATAAGCTTTAAAACATAATACAAATACTTGTAACATAAACATGTCATAGAATCTCTTTTTGAAAACTACCATGGTTCAACTATTGTACCAAAGCATATTTCATAAACTTTGTAACTTGCATGCATTTATAAACTTTAGAGAAATGCGTTGCTTGGAACTTCTTGTAAAATAACCAACATAAAAGTAACTGTTAATAAAGCATGGATTAATAAAATATTTATAAATCATTTACAGTCACTCACAACTTATCGGGGCTCTTAAACGGTTTATATGCCTCTCCTAGCTCTTCTCCGCCTGAAAGGACATAATCCCCGGTTAGATTCCTTAGAACTCTCACCAAAAAGCTTTAGGTAGCTCACTTACTAATGAAACTTTCACCAACAAAACAACATTACTAGTAAGATGAACATTATGAGCGAGATCACCCTCATGAGCGAGATTTACCACTTCTAGCAAGATTTGTGACTTCTAACAAGATTTGTGACTTTTCCAGCAAGATCTTCATCCTTAGCGAGATCCTCCCCTTCCTTAACTCACTCTCGCTCTCACTCATTTTCTTATCTCTCGCTCGCTCTCGCTCGCTTTCGCTCACTATGGTGAGTTGCCTGTTTAATCTTCCCAAGTAGCTGCCTGCTTACGCACCGATTCCCTATTCCAACTTCAAAAATTCATAACTCAAAATCCAGGACTCTTTTTAAGAAACTTCCTTCTACAAACTTGTTTAGAATTGAGTAATTTCTTGCCTTCAAAATATCAGCCAAAAATTCCTTGTAATTTGTCTTGAAGCTTCCAATCTTCACTCCAGGCTCTGATTAATCCAAGAATTTGCCCCTTTTGCAAATCCATCACTTTTTGCTATTCTTCATGTAAAATCTTTCTCCAGAAAAACAACCTCAAAAACTAGATTCTTCTAGCTTTCGAACGACACTGATCTCACTTAACTTTCTTAAGTCATTTTCCAAAACCGAGCTTCTGAAATCCCTCACCCTTTTATACTTCCTTCTGCCTCCCCTGTTCAAGGATCAAACTGCCACCTCATCCAGCACTTAGTGCTTCTGGCCAATTCCCATTAGTGAGTTTCTTCAATTAATTTATTTTCCTTTCCTTCCTTCATAACCCACGTTAGACCTTCGCCTCATAATATAAATTTAACGCGCATCGTATACTCCATCATCTAACGCCTAACGCCTATCATCTAGCGGCCAGCGCCCAACGCCTATTGTTTAGCACCCAGCATCTATCGTCTAGCGCCCAATGTCTATCGTCTAGCACTTGTCGTGCAGTTCATCGTTTAGTGCTGATGTCGATCGTGTAGTGTCGCTTATGCTATCGTCCAACGCATAGCACCATCGTTTAGTGTGATCTTTTGCATCGTCTAGCTCCACGCAATTACTATATGATCGCCTACCACATCGCTTAGCTCTCCGCGCATTTACTATACGATTGCCCAGCGTCCGCCTACAAGAACGCCTACCTCATCATGTAGTGTCGTTCATTTACTAGACGATCGCTTACCCAATCGTATGGCACCGCTCATCTGCTACACGATCGTCCAGCGCCTTTACTCGCACACACTTGAGGTTGCCGCAAGCCTATCAACGCATCATGCCTTTCAACCTATACTTCATCCTTAGTACCAACGCATAGTTTACCCTTGCCTTCAATATTTAACCTCTACAAGCCTTGGTTGCTACACACGTAACCCCATGCATCCACACTTCTCCATCAATGCATGCCTACACTTTGCTTCAATACTTAGCAAATTTTCACTTGTTATATTATCTAAAACTCACCCTTGACTAAGTATTTCTATAACTTAGAATTTTCTTCCTCCATCGGCCTACCTTCTTTACCTCCTTTCATAATCTTACAACACGTTTGTTACTCACTTATGTAGGAAAAATGGAGTACAGGCTTTACAATCTGTCCTTCCATTCCTCTTCTATCTTTGTATTGTATTACATTTTGGCTTAAGGAATTAATACATTTTGTGATTAATGCATTTCTATATTTTCCTACGATTCCATCTCCATCTTCATTTACTTAGCATCCTTTACTTTCATTGCATTACTGAGTAAAATTGCTAGAGTATCGCATACTTAATCATGCGGCATAGGGATATGAAGCATGTAGCAAACCACAAGGAGGTGTGCGTTGTGCGAGTGTTGTGAGAAAACCTTATTTGCTTAGTGTGAAGCTGTAGTAACGCTTGTCTATAAGCGAACACAATGCTTGTCTATGAGTAAAATCAGAAGCAACTAACTGCTTGGGAGGGTAAGTGGTTGGTCACATTAAGCAATGTAAGCAAGTATTCACTAGAGATAGGAATAATCTTACGTCAGCCAAGTTTATGCGATTACTTTGTCTTATGAGCGCATCATTCATCATTTAGGCATACTTGGGAGAGTAGTTTAAAAACCAAATCTAAGTCTCGGGAGAGCGGACTGGATCACATAAGCAAGAATGGGAAACTTAGGAATAAGCTCCGTTTGCTACAACATAGCGTATGCACCATTTAAGTAGGATGGTATGTGGTCATCTTGCTTATGTGCGTGAGCACATGAGCGGGCATATAGAGGCTTAGAAATAGACTTCTCGACACTATCACATATACATCGCATGCGTCTACGTCAAATGTTTATAACATGATGGCATAGCTTGCGTTGGCTGGGGTTACCCTTGCAATCAAGCTTAGTGTTGCAGTGAAGATATCCTCGCCTTTTCATCTATTTTTTGATGCATTTTACTATGCGTTAACAGTTGCTGTGTCTCTACCTCTCTGTCATACTTCCACTGCTTTGTCTGTTAGTTAGGAGTAGGAGTAGTGCTTAGCCCATAACCCTCATCATTCTTTTATTTCATTGCCGTATACACACTATCGCATAACATTTAGCTACAAGTCCCTGAGTTCAACCTCGGATCACCCGAGAAACTTGCGATCTCGTTATACTTGGTGAGAGTGCAAGAAAACTTGTGATAGGAACGCATGGTCATTGCATATGAGATCAACACATACTTTCCATTCCAACGCATGATTACCGACGCATGAGAACAAACGTATAACCTAAGACATGCATCGCATAATTGCGTTAAAAAATTTACGTCACCACCTACCGAAGAACGTATCCACTTTTATTGTTGAATTGTGTACATTGTTTCGCAACTTATGTGCAAAAACAATACGTGTAAGTGATTTGAACAGACTACAAGCAGACATCATAGTCATACTTTGTAAGTTGGAGAAAATATTCCTGTCTGCCTTCTTCGATGTAATGGTACACCTTGGTGTTCATCTACCATATGAAACCATAGTTGTGGGTCCAGTTAGTTATAGTTGGATGTATCCTATTGAAAGAAGTTTATGAACATTAAAACAATTTGTACGGAACAAAGCACGTCCTGAGGGGTCTATAGCAGAAGCATATGCAATGAATGAATCATGGAACTTCTGCTCGTGACATCTAAGTGGGATTGAAATGAAAATCAATAGAGATGAATGGAATGATGTAACATTACCGATCATGAGATATTTGGTGAATTTGAATTATTTAGGCAGAGGGTACGACCATTAGGGGAGTCAACTTTATGGACACTATCAGTGGAGGAAAAACGTATCGCACATTAGTACATTCTTAACAATTGTAAAGAAATAAATGACTATCACAAGTATGTTTCAAACTTTGTAAATTTCTAAGTTCCAGGATAAATACTTTGATATAACTTTCAAATGATCAATTTTCTAGGCAATACTTGAGATTAATTCGTCGTGAAGCTCAAAGCGCCTTTGACTTATATATAATACATCAACACAAATTTTTCGATTGGTTTAGATCTCAGGTATACATAGTATTGGAAGTTGAGAGATGATTCATTTTTTGTAGTTATTTTTAATGTATAATTAATTATCAAGTTCTACAATGACGCGAGAGAGAAGATATCTCCGATGATTTTTTTTTACTTGCAATGGGACCTTCGTCTGAGGTGCGCTCTTATAGTTGATGCATTGTTAATGGGGTACGATTTTACATTGTAGAGCATGATAATTGTCGAGCTACACAAAATAGTAGAGTCCTAGTGATCGGGGAGATCAGTGAGAATGGAAGTGTGGATAACAATTTCTACAGTGTTGTAGACAAAGTATTAGATTTCCAATATGCAAACAGAAGACGTGTTTTTCTATTCAAATATAGATGGTTTGACACGGATAACAACAAAATTAATAGGATACATGTGGATTTAGGATACAAATCGATCAATACATCACGTTTTTGGTATGTCGATGAGCCTTTCATCTTTGCTATCCAAACACAACAAGTCTTTTACATTGATGACATAAAATATGGTAGCAATTAGAAAGTTGTTCAAGTAGTCTAAAATAAGTGAATATGGGATGTACCAGAAGTGGATGATGTTGAAAATGCACAACTAGATTTACTAGAAATCGTCGGTGGAGTCCGAGTGGATGAAACCATTGAGGAGGTTACTTTATGCAGAGTTGACGTCGATCCTATAGTTGCAGAAAGACCAATTATTCGACATGGCGATGATGACTTCATAAACGATGATGAAGAACAATTATCTCTTAATAACAGTTCAAATGTTGATAAATAATTTGATTTAGATGATGATGATGAGTAATCATGTATTTACTCAATTCTCTTTCTCTGTTTACACTTATTTCATATTAATTTAATATTGTTTTGTCTTTTTTGTGTTTGTATAGATACGATGTCAACCCCTAATAGACAATAGGAGGTCGATAAAGAATTCCAGGAGTAAGAGATATATCTAGGCAGCAGGGGATCTTCTATGGGTGACACTTCAGGTTAGTCTGAGTTTTATGTATGTTCGTTCTTGTTTATGAAGTTTGAATATGTTGTGGGGGTGGGTAGAGTTCGGTTATAATCGTTTTGGAGTTGAACTTGTAGGTTTTCGTGTGTTTTTTATGTTTATGAGTGTCGGGAATGTCGTGGAAGATGAGTGGAGTTTGATTATACTCGTTTTGCCATTAAACTTGGAGTTTTGTGTGTTTATGGATGTTTATGAAATTTGAACGTGTTGTGGGGGGTGTGTTCATTCGGTTATAATCGTTCAGAGATGAGATTGGACGATTATGACATTTGTGGATGTTTTTGTTTATGAAGTTTGAACGTGCTATGGATGTTTAAAGATTATGACATTTGAATGTTTTTGTTTTATTGTAGGATGTTGTTCGGAGATGAGGTTGGACAATTATTCAATTTGCTGTGTTCCAGACGTTGTTTTCTTTTCTATATTTATTGACGTTGTTTTCATTTTATTTCTTCCATGTAGTTCTGAAAACAAATTTATTTTATTTAGTATCGACTTTGTTTTATTGTAGGATCTTGTAACTTTTCATTTATTTGTTATAGTATGGACTTCATTTGCTTTGTTTTATTTATTATGTGAATCTGTTTGAGTTGGTTAATGATGCTTTACAGGTTATTTAGATCAAATTTAAAAAAACTATAAATTAAAAATTTAAAAATTTAAAAGCCAATATTCAACCAATGAAGGAACTCCCCAAACATATTTTAGCGTGTTGTGAGTTCTCGTAACTCCCGACGAATAAAACAGGCCGTCAGGAGTTCTAGAATTCCCGATGCATAGAACAGTGCGTCGGGAGTTTCTAGAACTCCCAACGCATAAAACAGGCTGTCGGGAGTTGTTCTAGAACTCCCAATGCATAGATTAGGGTGTCGGGAGTTCCTAGAATAACTCTCAACTGCCTATTTTATGCGTCGAGAGATCCTCTCCCAACGGATTTTTTTCGACCAAACTCCCAACAATCCATCTGTTGTGGGGAGAGGATCTCCCGACGCAGTTTCCACCCTTTTCCGGCGATTTGGGACGTCGGGAGAAATGCAATTTCTTGTAGTGATATACATATCTCTGCTTTTATGCACGTCATAGGTCCTATAGGGTGTTTATATTTATATTCACTAAAACTAGTATCATTTTTACCGGCCCATATATACAACATCAATATATACATCTATGAGTTTAAAGATAAATGGGGAAAAATTAGTAATTTTGAATGTGAAATTGTATCCAATGGGGATGGTTGGTATTTGAATTTATTTGGTTTAATTAAAAATTTTATTTATGTTGTTATTTATATTTGATAAGATTTTTTTTTTTTTTTTTTTTGTTAGTTCTTTTTTATAGACATTGAAGTAGTTGTTGAAAAATAGGATAATCTTAGTTAAGGGTATTATTGTCACAACGAATCCAACAAATTCAACTAAAATGAAGGATTAGGTATTTTTATATTAAAAAAAAAAAAAAACTATGTTGTAAGTATTTTTTAAATGCAACCAACTAAATCTAGCTATTTTTGTGCTCGACCTATTTTATTTTAAAAATTCATTATCAAATATAATATACATTAAATCCATCATATTATAGAACTATTCTTATATTAGATTTATGTCATTATCTTTTGTTGATATGATGTAAGTCATGACAAATATTGTTATGTGAATAATTGAGTTGAGTTGATAAGAACTAACAATCTTTTTATTTTGTCAAAGACATGCATTTGCCTAAATCATATGATTATTTTCTTAGAACTTTAAATCTCATAATGGAGACATATTTAGATGGGTGAGCAAAATTCATTTTTCTTCTTTATACATAGTTGAAATGTAATATAAGTTTATGGAAATAAATCAATCAGATCATCAAACTATTCATGTTGATTTAATGTAAGTGTCATGACAAATATTCTTATCAAAGTATACTTAACCCCTACTTAGGCTGTATCCATTTTTCAGTCACAAACAATTACAAAAACATAAAAGCATAAAAAGATTAAAAGAAAATTGTGACATATCACCATGTTGTTGGGCCATTGGGCTGGACTGAAAAGAAAAAGACAAGGGAATAAAGTATTAGACTTCTTAGTTCTGACTGCAAAATGCACAATTTATTACACTTCACAACACAGCCTAGAAAAAGATGTGACAAAATTTACAAGACCCTCCTGCATTAATGCCAACAGAAGCCAAGTTCATCCAATTTCATGTATATGGAGCAATAGTTCTGATCCAGTCCAGAATACTATTTCTTCAAAATCAATTCAATCTCATGCAACCCAATATTATTATTATTATCATTCCATTCAACCACAAGAAGTTGGAGTTCTGCAATAATCAAACCCCCACACACCATCTTCTTCCATCTTCATGTGACTCTCTCTAATACACAAATTAATCCCAGTTCCATCATCCATCCTTTCCTGTGATTTGCTTCAATATGCATATTTCATTCTCCTCTTCTTTATATATTACCATTTTTTCTTCATCCTCTCAATTTCACCAACCCAACTTCAAATTATAATTCCAAAAATGAAATCCACAAAGGCTTTAATTCTGGTCGCTCTACTCCTCCTCCTTCTCCTACTCCCACCAGCCATGTCCACCAGACGACTCTCAACTCGTACGTACGAATCTTTTTCCAATCATATTATAATAAAGATTACATTTTTCCAATCATTTCACAAACAAAATTGCATTTTTAAACAAACCCACATCGCAAAATTGATTTTTCTTTAAAAAAAATTCATTACGCAGATGATAATAATCATAAGCGAATGAGAGGAGAGACGGTGGAAATTGCAGGGTCGAGGTTGCCAGATTGTTCTCACGCTTGTGGGTCGTGCTCGCCATGCAGGCTCGTGATGGTTAGGTTCTTTTGTGCTTCAGTTGAAGATTCAGAAAGTTGTCCCTTGGCTTACAAGTGCATGTGCAGCCATAAATCCTTTCCTGTTCCATAGTTAGTACTAGCTAGCTAGTAGTACTTTGGACTAATAATAATGGAATGTTTTCTTGCTTAAAGTTTATGAGGTTTAATTAATTAATTGTGTTCATGTTACGATTATATATCACTTTAATTTCTATATATCTTTCAAAGTTCCACTAGTCATTGTATTTTAATACATTGCGAGATATATATATATATATATATTTGTATTAAGTATGAAGGAGAGGAAGCTAATTTATTATTCTAAAGGTTGTTTCAATGACCATTATTGAGATGAAGATCAAACTTCAAATGAAATACATATTAATTACCATGGAGTTAAACTCATTTGCACTAGTATTGATATATTATATTTACATATATAATCAATATTTATGTACTAATACGAGAATGACGTTGTAAATGCCTTTCAATTTTATATAACTTAACCTAGCTTCTTTGTTAGGTGATAATTAATTGACAGAAAAAGAAAATCAATTTTGACCCTAAACTTGTCATGTTAATAAATTTTAATCATAAACTCTCAATTCTTTACACTAGACATTATATTTAAATAAGTGTTACAATTTTCACCATCAATTCAATTTTTACTAATTAGTTCACTAATATTAGAAAAAAAAACATATGTAAAAAATTCATAAACTCATAGTTTCATTGAAATAAACTTTTACACAAAAATAAATTTGATCACCATTACACGACTTTTCCCAAAAAAAAAAAAAAAAAAGTTTCTAGCGCCGTTTTTTTTTTATATAATTTTATCAATTTCGGTAAAGGCAAGTTCTTATTTATTAGAGTGCTAAAATTGCAGGCTAAATTTGAAATGACTTAAATTAAAGAGTAGTGTAAGAAAGAAGAAAACGAAGTGGCATAATTTGGAATTGATAGCATAGACTTCCAAAAGTGGAGGCAGGGGCAGAGAGACGACGAAGAAAGGGAAAAAGCCCGATTGCTGCGGAATCGGCAGCTTGATAGGACCCTCCATTGGTTTCAATCTCTTGGACAGACACACACAAACCAAACCCACAAATACTTCGCTCCCACAAATTGCAAATTCCACCTGGTTAACCCAAAATCCAAGAAATGTCATTCCTTTTCCTTTTCCTTTCCCTCAATCCATTCGTCTTCTCCTCTGCTTCTCATTGTTGTTTCCCTTTTCCTGTGGTGCCCACCGCCAGGACCCACTCATCAGGACGGCCTAGGCTGCCACCACCGCCGCCGCACTGCTCCGCCACTTCTTCCCTCAGATGCTATAGTGGGTACTGTTCTTTTTCCCCTCATTTGTCTTCCATTCTTATTCTAATAATGTTACTCATTCAAGAGACAGCTACTTCTATCTTTTCCCTATTTTTCAATGCCTCATGATTTTGCTCTACTTTTTTACAATGTAAAGTTATTATGCCTAAAGGAAGATCCCTTTAATTGCGCTTGTAAATGCAATCATTCCATTTTGTTTCTTTTTTAATTTCTTTTTCAAATGTCTTGCTCTTCTTAGCTTCTCCTCTTTGGTTTTGGTTTTGTTCTCCATTTCTGTTTCTATGTGTGCGTCTGTTGCACCTCTTTTGTGATAAAAGTGAAAGAGGAATGATTTATGGTTGAATTGTACGATGGGAGCATGAGTTTGGTGCAATTATTTCTTCAAAATTCTTGTTTTTCTGTTCGTGTGATGCTTAGAGTTAAAGAAACCTTTGGCTTTCATAGTTGATTTTGGTCCCTTAATGAGATTCAGGAGGAGAAGACAATGCTTTCCTTCTTGCTCTTCCCTCCACGAAGTAATCCTCCTATCAATCTCTCTGTGTTCAGCTCTATTAATCAATTTCCTGTAGATTGAAACTAAACTTTTTCAATGTCTTGATCATTCCCAATTTTCTAGGAATGTCCATTTTCTGATATTCTGATTTTTGGTGCTGTCATGATGTGAAAGAAGTATCTTTCTCGGTCTTCTCGATATTTGTTGTGTGCCTTTTGTTTTCATTGCTCAAAACTAATTGTCAGTTTTAAATTGATTAATGGTTAATGCGAACCATTGTTCAAAGAATTGAGTGTTACATGGCATAATGTGCTTGTCACAAATGGTCAACGCTATGCTCTTTCTTCATTTGATGTTTTTTTCTTTTCAATTTTTAACTGTGCATACAGAGAAACTACTATTAGAAGCTCCAATGACCGCGTTCTTTCCTTGACAGTTTTAGGCAGTATTGAACACTATTATCTTCGTATTAATTGACCAGTATATTTATGGTTGGCAAAATTCTGCTGGAAATTGACATGACACCACTTTTTTCTGCAAATCATTTTACTGACAGTCAGTTCTGAACAATTCTTTTAGGTTGATGAAGATGATATATATTGGAGACGTAGAAGGGGTGATGAAGAGTTAGAATGGTCACATAGTTCCACCCATGTAATTTTACAGCTAGCTCAATGTTTTAGTGAGTAGAGCTTTGTCTGAATCTCTTTTTGTGGTGTTGAGTTGAACCTCTAGAATTATGATTTTGTGGAATTTACATGTGGTTTTATATCCTCACCATGTCTCAGTGTCACCCTGTTGCTTACGAATAGCTTGTGGTAAATGTAGCTAATGCTATGGTTGGACCACGATCATGGATCGTAGGACTCTTCAATCGCTCAGGCAACAAAAAGAATGATAAGTTTTTTCAATATCCTTTGAGTCCTCTCCAGGTAAATAACGATAATAATGTGTTGTAGGTCTTTGTGTACTGTGTCTCAATCCATTTGTCATTATTTGTGTTGTATTATTCCACATAAGTGGTAGAATGGGTTAAATGTTGGTTCATAAGTTTGAGGGAAACTTTACCTTTTGTGCATGAGAAGGCATTGACGCCAATAAGTGGTTCTAGAGTTGAAGTTATAACAACCAATCCCTACAGTTCACTGGAGTTCATGTTGATGGTGAGATTCAGTACATATTAAGACCTGATGTTTGAGAGGGTGATTGTGGGACTATCCTTTTAAAAGTGATGGAACTTGGAAGGGTTTAGATTTTGGTTTATAAGTAGAAGGGAAAACCTCATCTCTTGATCCAACTCTCAAGGTATGAAGGCCCATTTTGTATCAAGAGTTTAGTGCTTAGATTATTTCTCCAAAAGTCACATTTTAAGCTTTGCACATCCCGTTTCTCTCCACCTATCTATAGATTATCTATCTAATAGAACTAGAACCTTGTGTTTCTGTCAACATGAGCATAGCTAAGCAATTAAGGCATTTCTACATTCTCCAACAACAGGTTATAAAGTTTGAATCCTCAGAATCACATATGATGCAATGTTTTTTAGAAAAACACTAAATTATCATGTGACTGCGAGAATGTTCATATGTGTGGATCATAAGACCTTATATTTGTCAGATCGATTTCTTTATGTCCTCTGTTAGTTAAGTTAAAACTGATCCCCTTTTTATTTGATGAGACCTTCTAATGTTCAAGTAAATATAGTTATATTTTAGACTATTTTTCCAATGGTTTGTTGATAGGGGTGTATGAAGGTTGAGCATGTATATTCTAACATGGGATTTTTGCTACCAGGAGGAAAGGCTTCAGAGGCTGCAAGACCGTATGCATATACCTTTCGATGAGACATGCATTGATCATCAAGTACTTTTCTTTATTTGGTTTCAACACTCTTGAGGTTTTAAACTTCTATGTTCTATGAAGATTATCTGAGCACTCTAAGATGAGTCTTTATTATTCTTAGTGATGAACCCACTGCATTTTCTTCATTAAAAAAAACTCCATCTTAAAAGACCAAAACCTCTGCCTTGATTTCAGTTTTCATCTCTGAATATTGAACAAGACCATTCATTAATCATTCATGTCGTTCATATACTTTCAATTCAAGACAGAAAATGCACTTTGTTGTCTCTTTCATTACATCAAATTTAGTTTGTTTGTAGAAATCTGTATTTATCAAATTTCATCCCAAACTTCCGTTGTATACATACTACCTTTCTGCTGCATGCAGACAGTTAGGAGTTAGCTTTTTCCCATCTATGCTTTATTTTCATCATCTGTGAGCACAAGTAACCATCCTTCGTTATTTATAGGAAGCTCTGAGAGCATTGTGGGATGCTGCTTATCCAGATATTGAGCTTAAAGGGATGATATCTGAGCAATGGAAAGAAATGGGATGGCAAGGTCCTAATCCATCCACCGACTTTAGGTATAATCCAAGCCAATATTTCAATAAATATTTTTTTATTATCTTACCTCTTATTAATGGTGATAGTCAAGTAGATGTTGGGGCTTAAGATTCATGAAAAAATATATATATATATATATATTGCTTTGATTTTTACTTGGACTTTAGACTTGAGCAACCCATCTAAAATATGATTTGAAGACTAGAGCTATCCTAGGAGATGAGAGACACTACTGTCGAGTAGATACTTTTTGGGGTGGGGAGGAAAGGAAGTAGGTAGGTGCAATTCCAGTTTTAATAGGTTCGTAAAAAGAAAAAGAAAATTTGAACCCATTTCATATCTTTAAGTAAAACTTAAATAGTTTTTGTACTTTTCTTTTTTTTTTTTTTTGGTTGTACAGTTGCGAGAAACTGTTCATATGTTGACTGAATACTTTATTTTTGATATTTAAAATTAATTTTTTTCTCACAGTGGGCTGCTTTCTTAGGGGTTGCGGGTTTATTTCCCTTGAAAACTTGCTGTATTTTTCCAGGACGTTTCCGGTATGTCAGATTCTATTCTATCACTCCCACAATGAACTATTCCACTTTGGTTATTCTATGTTTCCTCTGTCTCATTTCCCTAATGCCCGAGTGAGTTATCACTAATCTCATACAAATTCAAAATGAAGGCATCTTTTCGTAGGTTATTACTAAAGGAAGATGGTAATCGAGCAACTTGGGAATATCCGTTTGCTGTTGCTGGCATAAATGTATCATTTATGTTGATTCAAATGTTGGATTTAAACTCAGGTATGCATCAGCATTTTTCAACTCAAAACACTCTTTGTTGCTTTGACTTATATTTATTATTGAAAGAACTTCCATGTGTTTATCAAAATAATTTGTTATATCAATAGAGTAAATGAGTTTCCAATTCTTTTGTTTGCTTAAAAATTGTCCATAGGTTTGCATTAACAATGGTGTTGATATCTGCTGGTCTTATGACCATGAACCCAACAACATTTTTTCCTCGAAATTTCCCTTGTCCTGCAAAATGTGTAACAAAACGAAAAACAAACGGACATGGTTTTAAAGCCTTCTCGAAATCAACTGTCTAATGGTTTCTATCCCAGCAACAAATATCTCTCTCCATCTCCTTTCAATTATTATAGCTCAAATGCAGAGCACATTTAACAAGATTTGAATCTCTCGATTCATAACCATAATCCACCGGAGATTATTTTGAACTTTGCCTGACAATATTGAGATTCGTTCTAATAACTGAAAAATCCTGTTATCTCATCTTATTTTGTACAGAAAAACCAAGGTGTCTTCCAGGACTAAATTTTTTGAGACTATTAGGAGGTATTGGCTATCTATCATTTTGATTCTTAATAGAACATATAACACATATCATTACTAAACTTCTATGATGCTCGCACAATGCATTGTTTACTCGTGGCAGAGAACGAAGAAGCATTTGATGTGCTATACTGCGTAGCTTTCGAATTGATGGATGCTCAGTGGCTTGCTATGCATGCTTCCTATATGGAGTTCAATGTATTCCCTTCTCTCTCTCAAATTCTCATCTCACACACAATAACACTAGTATCATCATCATCATGTACCTAAAATTTGTATCCATGATGAATTTGTGAAATCTACAATATAAGAGGTGGAACATTTGTTGAACCTTGTGATACTTGAAATTATCAGGAGGTTTTGCAAGTAACCAGAACGCAGCTGGAAAGGGAGCTATCTTTGGAGGATGTTCACAGAATACAAGACCTACCAGCTTATAATCTGTTGCATCAGTAGTTTTGTTGTCGTGATGGTGGGGAAGAGATTGTATACTGAACAATGGCAACCAGTTTCAGAGATTGGGGAAGAGATTGTATACTGAACAATGGCAACCAGTTTCAGAGATTGTTTTAAGTTTGAAGTTGGGAACTTACCTTTTGTTGTATTGGGTTTTTGCACTGTCTCATGATTTTGGAAATAGAAGCTACTACTATATTCATAATGTATCTAACATAGTCAAACTTTTTTCTTTACCCCTCCAATTTGTTACGAAATTGATAATTAAAGAATACAAAAAATAGAAAACGTAAAGAGAGATCGACACACAAATTTACGTGGTTCACTAACAGTGTGTTAACTACATCTACGGAATAGAATGAAAACAATTTTATTAGAGAGAATATTACTGAAAATATCTGCCAAATAATGCTTATAGAGTTAGAGAGTTTATACATTGCACTTCTCTAAACCTTAAGTGGAGAAGGAAAAGATTTAAATAATTAAATATATCAAATACCAATTCTAATTAGGTGTAGGATTCAAATTATTCCAACAAATCTCCGTCGAATCTCCTAAATCAATTCTGATTAGGATTGAAGGCATTCCAACAAATCTCCACCTTTACTTGAAATCTCCTAAACCAATTGGGATTAGAATTCAAGATATTGCAACGAATCTCCACATTGACTTGAAATCTCCTAAACCAATTAAGATTAGAATTTAAGGAATTCCAACAAATCTCCATCTTGACTTGAATTCTCTCACAAATAACAGATGTATCGAATATTACATATAATACATTGTCAAATGTACTCGGACTTCTCCCTCATGCCTCAAAACAGTAGATCTAGATCGGGAACAGAAAATCTACAGATGTACCAAATGCAACATAAATATATTGCCAAACGTATTCAGACTTCTCCCTAACTCAAGGTGGTAGAATGATGAACAACTTGAGTTTGCGAAGAAAAACTTCTTAATCAAATCAACAGATCTGAACTAGAAATAGAAAACCATAGATGTACCAAATGCAACATAAATATGTTACCAAACGTACTCAGAATTCTCCCTCAAATTCAAGGTGGTTGAATGACGAACAACTTGAGTTTGCGAAGAAAAAACTTCCGAATCAAATCAATAGATCTAGATTGAAAACAAAAAAGCACAAATGTACCAAATGCAACATAAATATGTTGCCAAATGTACTTAGACTTCTCCCTCAAACTCAAGGTGGTCGAATGATGAACAACTTGAGTTTGCGAAGAAAAAAATTATGAATTAAATAAGTAGATTTAGACCGGAAACAGAAAACCCACAAATGTACCAAATGTAACATAAATATATTACCAAATGTACTTCGACTTCTCCCTCAAACTCAAAGTGGTAGAATGATAAACAACTTGAGTTTACAAAGAAAAAAACTTCTGAATCAAGTGAGTAGATCTGGATTGGAAACATAAAACCCATAGATATACCAAATACAACAAAAATATATTGTCAATGTACTCAAACTTCTTCCTCAAACTCAAGATGGTAGAATAGCGAACAACTTGAGTTTGTGAAGAAAAAACTTCTGAATCAAATCGAGCTTGAACCAGAAATCCAAGAGGTAGATAAGGCTGAAGCAAACCAAAATTCAGCACGATCCAACGTTGAAACTTCGACAATCAATAATTGTGTGGAAGTTGTTCCTGAAAAATCGAACTATACTGCAATTTTATAGAGTTTGTTCAACAGTGACTACGAACAATCCCAGAGCTCAAAATAACGATCCAATCATTCAAAATAAGATCCTATGTGTTCTCAAAAGGAGGATCAAATTTCATCATGATCCAACGGTTGAAACTCCAGCAATTAACAACTTTGTAAAAGTTATCCCTGAAAAATCGAACTACACTGCAGTTTTACAGATTCTGTTCAGCAGCGACTATGAATGAACCCATAATTTAAAATGAAAATCCAACCATTCCAAACGAGACTCTATGTGTCACCAACAAGCTAATAAAACTTCAGCACGATCCAATGGTTGAAACTCCAAAACTCAACAACTTTGTGAAAGTTGTTTCTAAAAAACTGAACTACATTATAGTTTTATAGATTCTATTTAGCAGTGATTGGATAAACCCAGAGTTTAAACCGATGATCCAACCGTTCAAAACGAGACATTATGTGTCTTCAATAGGCAGACCAAACATCAGCACGATCCAACGGTTGAAACTCCAAAAATTGGCAACTTTGTGAAAGTTGTTTCCAAAAAAATCAAACTACAATGCAGTTTTATAGATTCTGTTCAACAGCGATTACAGAAAAACCCAGATTTTAAAATGACGATCCAGCTATTTAAAGCGTGACTCTATGTGTCCTCAACGAGCTGACCAAACATCACCATGGTCCAACAGCTGAAACTTCAAAAATGGAAAACTTTGTGAAAGTTGTTTTTGAAAAAACCGAATTACATTGCAGTTTTATAGATACTGTTCAATAGTAATGATAGAGAAAACCAGACCTCAAAACGACAATCCAACCATTCAAAATGAGACCGTAGATATCCCCAATAGGTTGACCAACATTCAGCACGATCCAACGGTGGAAGCTCTGTAAATCCACAACTTTGTAGAAGATGTCTCTAAAAAATCGAATTGCACTGCTCTCCCAGTGAATTTGTCATTTTTTTTTTTTCACGCCATATATCTTTAATTGTCGACCAAATGCAGAATTTTGAAAAATTCTAACAAGGCTCTGATACCAATTTGTTACAAAATTGACAATTAAAGAATATGAAAAAATAGAGAAGGTTGACACACTAATCTACATAGTTCACTAATAATGTGTTAGCTATGTCCACGAGATAGAAGGAGAATAATTTTATTAGAGAGAATGTTATAAAAAAATATCGAATCTGCTAAATAATACCTATAGAGTTAGAGAGTTTATGTAGTGCATTTCTCTTTGACTTGAACCCTAAGTGGACAAGGAAATATTTAAATAATTAAATATCTCAAATACCAATTCTAATTAGGTGTAGGATTCAAGGCATTCCCACAAATATCCATCCTGACTTGAAATCTCCTAAACTAATTCTAATTAGAATTTGAAGCATTTCAATAAATCTTCATTTTGACTTGAAATCTCCTAAACCAATTCAGATTAGAATTCAAGGCATTCCAACACAATTTGTATTTTTCCTTTATATTTTCTTTTTATAACTTTTCTTCCTCAAAAAATAATATTTACGTTTAAAATTTTAATTCTTAGAGAGGAGATAGAAAATAAATATAAAGTACATAAAATAAATATAAAGTATATCATAGGTCACACTTATCAATTTGTAATGAAAATTGTTGTAATCATAATGAAATTCTATTGATAGATTAATCGTAATGAGACAGAATCCCATGTAGTTAGATTTTTTTTTTTTTTATAATGTTTACTTAGAATTATGAATATACCATATTTATTGTTATTGTTATCATTACTGTTATCACTTTACCCTAGAAAGTAACGTTGACATTAATAATAATAGTAAATGTAACAAATTCATACTTTTCATACTGTAATACACTTAATGGTAGTGGTAACAGTAGTGATAACGATAATGTAATTTTGAAATGCAAACGGATTGATCACCCCCACTCATCAATCAATTTGCGTTTTTTGAGTTACAGATTGAGAAATGGGCCCCAGATGTCAGTACGGGTACATGACACAAGTAAACAACATTGAAGGTAATCAAATAGGTCCTTTTTTTTTTCAAATTACCATTCATTTATTACGTTTTCCCTCGACTAAACATGACCTTAGTTATATATATGTACACACACATAGATGAAATGGAAATATGTACTAGACATAGTTTAGCTTTCTTTTAATTGTTTTTTTTTTTTTTTTTTTTTTTTTTGCCTTGAACAGTTAAATTTTCTTTCTTTAGTTCTCGAGCTCTTAGATTTGTTTTATTTTAATTTTTAAGGAGGCATTTGAGGTGTTGAGTTGGTTATTATAGTCAATGGTTATTATATTTAGTGGGTTACAATAGTTAGTATTTAGGGTGTAGTAGACTATTTTAGTCTAGTTTATAATAATTTGTATTTGAAGTATAAACTATTTTTTGTTTGAATAGGAAATAGTAAAGATGGTAACAAATAAGAAGAAGGTTGGCAATGGGGTCGGAGTTGGGGCGGGGCAGGGAGATTCCCCATCGCCGTCCCGTGGGGGTATTCCCCCCATCCCCTTCCCCGTCCTCACCAATTGAAGGCGGGATGGGGACGGGGATTCCCCACCAGGGGAAGCGGGTCCCACGAGGACCCATCCCTGATTTTTTTAATATATATAATTATATAAATATTTTTGAAATTAATATATATTTATAGGTATATATATATAATTCTATATTATAATATATTTATTTGTAAAATTAATGTGTGTGTGTATATATATATATATATATATAAAATAAAAATATATAATCGAGGTCGGGGTGGACGGGGATGGAGGGGATACCCTCCTCGTTCCCGTCTCATCTCCGATCGGAGACCCGGTTATAATCTCCACAAACCGATCGAGGTGGGGACTCAACTCCATGAAAATTTTTGCCAATCCTAAATAAGAATAAAGAGGATGAGTGAAAAATAGTAAATACTGTAGCAAAGAGGATTTTGAAATAGTATTTCCTATACTTAATTGTAGTGTATAAATAGTTGGACACACTACTATTATATTTAGTGTCTCAAACATGGAGTAGGCTATAATCATCCACTCACTAATTTCTAGTTAGTACCCGAACGATGCTTAAAACCTCAACATGTATTTTTTAATACCTAAAACTTCTAATAGATTATTATTTTGTCATTATTGTGTTATCTTACTATTAAATCAATACTTTTACTATATGGTATGATATGATAACATGCCCATTCATAAATTAGAAGCTATAGAATAATAATACAAATCAAAATGATTGTTTTTAGAAGTTTAGAAATAAAGTAGCATTTAGGATAAAAATAGTTGGTTGTCTATTAAAAGTTAGATTAAAAAAAATAATATTGAAAGGAATCCTCCCTCAAGGTGTGGAGACTGACTCCGTGCCTGACAGGATGCCGCTATATCAACCACTTATCTTTTATTAGGCCATTCTTTTTTGCACTTTATTTTCCCAAGTTTTGAGAATTAATGCCGTTTGTGATATTAATCCACATGTTATTTGCAAGCAATGCTTTTAAATAAAATAAGATGAAGGGGTGTTTTCCAATGTAGCAAAAAAAAACAAAAAAATCTACAATAACCATTTGATTTTTGGTTTTTTTATTTTTAGTTTTATATATCTGTAAGTATCCAAGCCAAGCCAGTTTAGTATACTTCGATTGATCTCAAAAGATAATCCGCTTGACCCAACAATATTTGGGTATCAAAGAATCTCATAAGATTTTAAATCTTAGGTAGGTGGACACTATGGATTGAACCCATAACTTCTTAGTTCTTTATCAAGAGGATGTTTCTTTATTTACCACTAGGTCGATTTAATAATTTTCTTTCAATTTCTTTTCCATGATTTTCATCTTTTTCAAGTAAATAGTTAAATCTTTGGCCGAATTCCAAAAAACAAAACAAGTTGTTTAAAAACTATTTAGATTTTATATTTTGGCTTTAATTTTAAAATCACTACTACAAAGTGATTACAGATAAACTAAAAAGCAGTTAAAGCTTTATTCTATTTTTGAAAATTGACTTAGAATTCAATGTAATTTTAAAAGAGAGAAATTTACTAAAAGCATTTTAAAGAAACAAAAACAAAAATAAACACCAAAATAATTTTCCAACCAAGTCTAAATGAGACGACTTGAAGTATTTACATTTTTAATCTAAATAAAAGTCAAATTTATAACAACTTAAGAGACGTTTGGGAGGCTGAATTGGTTATTACCGTCAATATTAATTATAGTTTGTGGCTTATAATAGTCTATGTTTGAGATACAAACTATTTTAATCTCGATTATAATAGTCTGTATTTGTGATATAGACTATTTGAGTTTGGAAGAAATGATAAATACTATAACAAAAGGAGAAAGAGATGAGGAGTAGAAAGCACGTAAGTGTTGGACATTTGCATCATATAAGTAACCCATAGCCTAGAAAGAAGTTGGCAAATCGCTCTAGGTTAAAAAAAAAAACCTAGAGCCTCAGAAAACTACTTTATAACAGATTGACACCAAGGGTAGCCAAAACCTAGCTGTGACACTTCCTATTACATACAATACACAATGTTGACTTGAAATTCGTTTACACAGTATGAGAA
Organism: Benincasa hispida; assembly: GCF_009727055.1. NCBI lineage: Eukaryota > Viridiplantae > Streptophyta > Magnoliopsida > Cucurbitales > Cucurbitaceae > Benincasa > Benincasa hispida. Next base: position 24,338,678 of record NC_052358.1, read on the forward strand.
AGACGTAAACGTTATAACATATAGTAAAAATTGTAACAAAAAAGAATTTGAAATAATAATCTTGTAGATAATTATAGGTTATAATAGTCGTAAATACTACTATTATATTTAGAGTCTTAAATATGAGTAAACTATTATAATCCACTCCACTAACTACAAGTTGGGGCCCAAATACCCTTAATAAATGTGTAACAAACTTTTGGAACTTACTAAATACCAATAATTGTTTTTTTTTTTTAAATGTCATCATTTTTTGCAAGTTGCCAGCCATAAGCTTTTTGAAGATAACTTTGTTTATCATAGAGATATATATATTAACTCTTTGATATATGTTCCGATCCAAAGTTATTATCATCTCTTCTAAAGTCGTAAATTTTGCCTCCACCTCTTCCTTGGGAGGTTAAGGTGGGCCTAGAACAAGCGGATCTTTTGCTGATCCTTCAGTTGTTCTCCTAGGATATTGTTTTTCTTATTTGATTCGACTCCACCGTGCATATCCATTTCGTTGTAAGCCCTAATATTTCCTCTAAGTTTGTTGAGATTGCAAGCTTATTCTCCACAGATGGCGCCAACTGTTGATAGCAAAATTTGGGTAGGAGGACTCACCTTACTTTCACGTGCCTTCGATAGTGAATTTATAACTTTGGAGAAGGAAGACGACCTATAAGAAAAGAAAAGAAAACACTAGTGTGGTCTACCACAAGACCTCCGATGAAGTCAGTATTTAGCAAAAGATCAGAGCAAGCTTGAGACGAGGGAGAAGAACTTACCTCTGGGTGTGCCTATGACCCCCTATTTATAATGTGGTGGTTTTGGTTTCCTAACCCCAAAAAGGAATAGGAAAAATAAAGAGAATTAGAAAACATTGATTTGGGTGGACCAGGAGGACTCACATCATGGTCTCTGAGAGGCAAACCTTTTGGAGTGGAAAAGGGTTCGCCTCGACCTCATTCTCCAAGGCCAAAGTGGGCGAATTGGGCTAAACGACCTAACTTGCCTTGTCCTAAGTCAGGGCAGGTTAGACCATTTGGCCCAACCCACCTCGGCCATAGCCTTCGAGGGCGAGATGGGCAAGTTGAGCCAATTGGCCCACCACGCCTTACCCTTGAATGTGGAGGGCAGGGTAGGTCATTTGGCCCAACTTGCCTCGGCCTCAGCCTCAGAGGCCGAGGTGGGCAAGTTGGGCCTTTTGGCCCAACACCTCTTTTTTTTTTTTTCTTTCCTCGGCCTATTGGTCCGTTTCTTACGCTCCTTCTGTCTTTGTGATTCTTTGTCCGAAAATGCCCTATAACATTAACCCCCACCCTGGTTAGGACTTTGAAAGACCAAAGTATCTACTTGAGTTAGAGTTGATAATATAAAATTTTCATCGACATCTCAATATTTTCATTGATATTTCCACGTCTCCATGGATTTGACCTCGACATAAAGGATAAATCGATATTTTCATTATATTGTAGAAAAATTTACGAAACATAAAAAATAAACAACTTATTTCACTCATGTAAATATAATATAAATAATAGATAAGTTAAATTGTTTAAAAATTTATTTACTAATTTAGATTTATTTTTTAATTTTTAATTTTTATAACTTCTTAAGAAATTTCATCGACATCGTCATCTTATCTATATTTACATCAATTTTTTCGTAAAATTAAGGTATCAATATTTAATTTCCATCGATATCAGCGTCTTAAACTTAGTTGATGTTAAATGAGTTGATCTAGCTTTGTTGCTTTATTCTATTTCAACTACAACGAGTTTCTAGAAGATTTTATTAAATAGAGAGATTGTTTTTATTTATCAATGACAACTCACGTGGTATGGATATATGTTACAATATTCTCGCTTTCGCCAAAAAGTAGAAAGCAGAAAAAAGAGGTAAATTACAACAATATCCTTTGAATTATGCATGCATTATCCTTGACGAAAAGAGTACAGGTGTGATTGCATAATTTACTCAATATTTTATAACTAAATATATTTTTTTCAAATATTAGGTGAGGATTAGCGGAATTATCTAAGACGTGTATTGTTTTATAAGTGGGACAAATATTATATTCAATTTTTTACCATATAATTATTTGCCCATCACGTTAATTATTAATGTGACTTGTAACATGCTAGTGTTTGTTTCCCTATTAATTTATGTACACTTGAACAAAAAAAAATATTATATAATTCACTAAAAACATGAGATACAATAACAATTAATATCTTATAAAATATGAGCTCTGTTTTTTAGTTGAATAATATAAAGAGTAGAGAATTTGAAATATCTGAAAATATATGCCTTTAGTAGTTAAATTATAGGAGCATGAGAAGAAATCAAACACTACTACAAAAATTGGATTAGTGACGTTTTTCCAATATTAAGTAAAAGATATGTTTGACGCTTATAAAAGCGTCGAGTATTCGACTGTCAAGTATAATATGATAACTTGACTTCGAAAAAACGTTAAGACAAATATTTCTTGATACAATTTTCGTGTCAAGAAAGATAATACACTTGATATTGGTGGTGTGTCAAGTTTATTGATTATTGACATTGATTACATATTATATATGATAACTCTTGACGTTTTTTATTGTCAAGTATATGTCTTTTTTTTTTCAAATTAAATGCCCCAATTGATATTCTCATTTTTTGTCTTGTATTCCAACAATACAATTACATCAACTAAATAAACATTACACATTTAAGATCTATCAACTCAATATATTCACTAAAAATTACTTTTGTATACAAAACTCAACTTTCAACAAACACAAAAGTGATAAATTGTGTAATAAGTAACCTCTTAACAAAGTACATTATTTAATCTATACATTGAGCTTTGAAGTCTAAAGATCGAGAACTAAAGGTCAGGAAAGCCATGTTTAAGCAAGTCAACCAGTAAAATAGAATAAATGGTGATAACATCAAATTTCAAAGTATAGAAATAAGTGTTAAGATACACAATGACAAAAAGTCATGCATAAGGAAAAATGTATATGATTGACTTACTTTATGCAATGGAAAAATATCATACTCGAAAACTTAAAAACTATCTACAACTTAAAGTTAAGGACTTACTGGGATTTCATTCATTCTCTTTTGACCATATCCAGCCTTAGGAGGAACAGTTATCTTTTGTTGCAAAACGAAGGAAGATGGGAGAGATTTGAGAAAATATAATAAAAAGGAAGAAGATTATCAACAAATCAAGCATATGCGTCAAAAAATCTTATCTACAAGCAGTAAAAAATTTCTTCAAAATTTCATTCATCAAAATAACCAATTAACTCCAAATAGATTACCCAAAGTGTGGCTTGATTCACCACTTCAAAACTACAACTAAGTAATCCAACCTACGAAAAATTCAATAATAATGGTTACAAACCCAAATTCCAGCAACTATGTAACAATTTCAATAGAGTTTCAAGGTCTTAATACCTATCAAAACGACCAAACATCGTTAACTTTACTGGACAATGGCACCAATCCCTTGAAATCTTTGAATTAAACATCAAAAATTGAAAATAACTCAATTATTAGACCAATACTTCAATGGGTAACAAAAAAACTATTAATATTAACTTCAAAACTTACCAAAATCTTGTCAAAATCAGTCTCGACCCTATTGGATAGCAACTCAACTCCTTCCAACACTTCAAAATCAATCTCATCATCAAACATTCAAACAAGAAAATCATTACAAAATTGCTACAATTCTTCATGGGTAACTCCTAGACTAACAAGCCCTCAGATTCACTACTACAAAATCTACATTACTTGACACGCTTTTCATGAATATGAGGGCTTGTTAGAATAGGAGTTAGCCATGGAGAATTGTAGCATCTTCTGTAATGATTTTCTTGTTTGAATGTTTGATGATGAGATTGAATTTGAAGTATTGGAAGGAGTTGAGTTGTTGTCCAATAGGTTTGAGATCGATCTTGGTAAGGTTTTGGTAAGTTTGGAGGTTAGTATTAATAGTTCTTTGTTACCCATTTAGGTATTGGTCTAATAATTGAGTTATTTTCAATTTTTGATGTTTAATTCAAAGATTTCAAGGGATTGAAGCTACTATCCAGCAAAGTTAACGATGTTTGGACGTTTTGATAGGTATTAAGGCCTTGAAATCTTTTGGAATTGTTATATAGTTGCTGGAATTTGGATTTGTAACCATTATTATTGAAATTTTTGTAGGTTGGATTACTTAGTTGTAGTTTTGAAGTGGCATTCGAATCAAGCCACACTTTAGGTAATCTATTTAGAGTTAATTGGTTATTTTGGTGGATGAAATCTTGAATATATTTTTTATTGCTTGTAGATAAGATTGTACTTCCAATATTCTCTTTTACTCATTGATTCATGTATTAGTTTTCTAATAAAGATGCACTTTGATTGCCTCTACAGAGGGATTACAACTGTGTTAAGTTGCTTTCGAGAAGTTGTGAAAGTTGGGAGAAAGGTATCTGCATTCTTCTATTTTAAATTTTAGCATATGCTTGATTTGTTGACAATCTTCTTCCTCTTTATTATATTTTCTCAAATCTCTCCCATCTTCCTTCATTTTGTAGCAAAAGGTTGTTATTCTTCTTGAGGTTGGATATGGTCAAAAGAGAATGAGTGAAATCCAGTAAGTCCCTAAATTTAAGTTGTAGATATTTTTTAAGTTTCAAGTATGATATTTTTTTCATTGCATAAAGTAAACCAATCATGTACATTTTTTCTTGTACGTGACTTTTCATCATTGTGTATCTTAACACTTATTTCTATATTTTGAAATTTGATGTTATCGCCATTTATTCTATTTTGCAGGTTGACTTACTTAAACATGGCTTGTCTGACCCTTAGTTCTCGATCTTTAGACTTCAAAGCTCAATATATAGATTAAATAATGTACTTTGTTGAGAGATTACTTATTAAACAATTTGTCACTGTTGTGTTTGTTGAAAGTTGAGTTTTGTATACAAAAGCAATTTTTAGCGAATATATTGAGTTGATAGATCTTAAATGTGTAATGTTTATTTAGTTGATGTAATTGTATTGCTGGAATACAAGGTAGAAAATGATAATATCAATTGGGGCATTTAATTTGAGGAAAAAAAAATACATATACTTGACAAATAAAAAACGACTAGGGTTATCATATATGATACGTAATCAATGTCAAGAATCAATAAACTTGATATACCACTAATGTCAAGTGTATTATCTTTCTTGACACGAAAATTGTATCAAGAAACATTTGTCTTAACGTTTTTTCGAAGTCAAGTTATCACATTATACTTGACAGTCGAATACTTGACGCTTTTATAAGCGTCAAGTATACCCTTTACTTGACATTGGAAAAACATCACATAATCCAATTTCTGTAGTAGTGATTGTCTAAACTTCTACATCAGAAAATAATTCTTATGGGGTGCGATATTGTGAATAGTGTGAGTTGTTCACTATTTTCATATTTGTTAGGAGTGAAGTAGATATGTCAAACTTTATAAGTCCAATAGAGTTTGATGCGGAAAAATTTGATGAAATGATCAACTTTGGCTTGTAGCCAAGTCCAAGGCAAGAATGTCCTAATACAATCTAGGTTACACAAGGCCTAAAAGGAAGACTAAGTAGTGATACTTCTAAAGAGTTAAGCGTTAATAGTGGTCCAATATAGTCCAATAGCAATTCTAATAAAGGTTCTAAGAAGTTCAGCATGAGCAATGAAGACTGGTAAGAAATGGATTTAAGAGCTGCAAGTGCATTCAGGCTATATTTAGTTAAGAATGTTCTTGCTAATGTGCATGGAATTGCGACAACCAAAGAGTTTTGGGAGAAGCTTGAAGCAATATATCAAGTAAAAATCATCTCAAATCAGTTGTACATGAATGAGCAGATTCATACACTGCGAATGGTGGAAGATAAATAATCTTGTCAACAAATGACAACAATAGAAAGAATGATAAATTAGAAAGATCTCACTTGAATTGAAAAATAACTACCAATTGTAATATGATTGTAGATAGCTCCAAAAGAAATCTCTACCATCTAGAATGAAGATCCTCATGTCAAGAAAACACGGTTAAAATTTCAGCTCAATCTGACCACAAATTGACCTCCAAAGCGCTAAAAAAGGTCATTGTACAGAATGACCCTAACCCTCATTTGGGCTTTGATATGTGTGTTTTCCACATAAAGTGAAATAACCCATCATATATTTCATTGAATAGATGCACTCTTTCAAGGCAATCAGACTCCACCCAAATATTATGCACATTGGAAGACCGAATAGATTTTAGATCCTCGAAAATAGCCATAGCCTTGAGAGCTTTGACCTCACTTCCTCTTATAATGAACTTAAAACAAGCCAAATGAATAAGTCCCAAATGGTTCAAAAGCACCCATCCAATATCCCCTGGTTGACTAACATGACTCCACGTTGCATTGGTATTTAGCTTCCATAATTGAGGGGGAAGGGGTCCATCCAACAATTAGGATCACAGTTGGATGAAATCGTTCCTTTACAACATCTTTTCCATAAGGACTTGAGCGAAGAGGCACCGCTTCATTGATGTACTTGTCAATTGACGAACTGATAATGTCAGGATTAGTTGGAACTCGTTGGAACGACACAACTTGTTTCTAGCTTCCCAAATCTATCCATCAACAATAATCACAATCTTATCAAGTTCTTCTATTGTTCAATGAGCCAATACCAATAATTTAGATTGTCCCATTTAATTTTGTCATCAGAGATCCACGTTAGTTTAAAAAAATGGTGTCAAATGTTTTTCATAATCCGGCATTTCCACTTCAGATGGGTTGAAGCAACTCTCAACATAAATGGTTGCAATAATAATGTAAATAATAATAATAATAATAAAACCTTATATTTTCTATCTCGATTTTTCTAATACCATTTTGGGATGGAGAATTGGACCTTTTTAACTATTGACTCCATACTAAACTAACCATCCCTAAATTAAGTAGAGGCGTAATAGAAATAGAGAATGTTTTAAGATAAACAAAAGGGAAATTTTTATAGATAGAAAAAATATCAAACTATTTACATAAAGAGCAAAAAAAATATTGATAGACACCGATAGACTTCTATCATCACCTATCAGTGATAGACTTCTATCAGTTTCTATCACTGATAGACACGGATAGATTTCTATCAACCTCTATAAAAAAAAATGAAAATTTTACTATTATATTCCAAATAACTTTTTTTTATTTTTCTATTTTTTGAAAATCTAAAAATATATATATATACACATATTAATTTATAGCAATAATTATTTTGTCTGCTTGAAACATATAAGTAGCAATTAAGCATCGTTATGGGATCATAGAAGCTAAAGGGCAATGAAGCCAATATCGTCAAGATATTATCATTATGAGCACTTTTCCAATTTTGTCAAGATATTATTATTATTTTTCCTGATTATAATGTATATTAATGCACAAAATAATGAAACTTTTGAACTTTAATATGGATATAACTACCTGATTTAGTGAGTCATTCCCCCTACTTGAGTTGGAATGTGACAGCAGTTGAAATAATATTGTTAACAACCAAATAATTAATCATGAAGGTCTCATATATCTAAATTTTCAATTTAAATTTTAAAAGATTAACCCTGCTAGAAATTGTATATGTATATGTGCTTGATTTAAGGCCTTTTTTATTTACATTTTTTATTTTTAATTTTATTATAATTATATAATACATTTCAAACTAATTATTAAAATATTACAATACTTTTATTCGTCTTTTAAAATAAACAATATACATTTAAATGAGAATATTTGGACAAGAAAAATATGCATTTAAATAAAAAAACCGGATCCATTTATTTTAAAAAATATTTGAAAGTTCTATTTTCTTCAATTAATTTTTTTTTTCAATTTTTTTTCTTAATATTAAATTTAGTTATATAATTGAATATTGCTTATAATGAGTTAATAACTCAATAAACTTCCGACTATCCAACAATAATAAATGAAAGCCACATTCAAATCTAAATAAAAGTCAAATTTATAACAATTTAAAGAAATGGAAAATGATAAGATTTTCTAAAATGAATATTAACTAATTTGTGTCAGCATCCAAAGTTAAATTACTTAAATACCCTTTGATAGTGGACGTTGAAAAGAAAAAAAAATAGTTAATTGCAATTTGCATCATCTTTTTGCTATCCATCTAGTCATCAAACCACATCTTGCCACATGATAAATAATCCTCTTTTTTTTTTCTTATATAATTTTAAAATTTTTCTCTTTTATGTGATTTGGTGAATTACAACAACCAAATACATTAGAGAAAATTTTCGATACCATGGTTATTTGTTCTCACTAGAATTTACTTTCATAAATATTTGTTAATAAAACTAAACCATGTACTATTTTTAAAAGGACATTGACGTGACAACGAATAAATAGAACTAATAATTTTATTGGATGCATCTATGTATGTCCGATCCAAAATCTAAATAGTTGTCAAATAAAAAACTGCCTCGTGGCAGTTTTTTTTATTTTAAAAAAATGAGTATTATTTTAATTTTTTCTTCGCAAGGGAAGGAAGAGGAAGCTTAAAAATGCAACAAAAACAAATAAAATATATGTTGGCAGCCGTTTGTGAATGTCACCCTCATGTCTCTATTACATCATACCAACTCCATTTCCTTTTATAAATCACAATCATCTCTTCTTACAAAATAAAAATCACTTGCACAAAATTAGGGATGGAAGCCAAAGAAACAAAAGAAACAGAGGACCTGCTCAAAGGACAGTCAGTGATATGGAAGTACATGCTCTGTTTTGCCGATTCAATGGCCTTAAAATGCGCCGTCGAACTTCACTTGCCCGATATCATCAACTCCCATGGCTCTCCCATTTCTCTCTCTCAAATTGCTTCCTCCATTGCCGCTTCTAATCCCTCTTCCTCCCCGCAAATCTCCTATCTCACTCGCATCATGAGACTCTTAGTCCGTCGAAATATCTTCACCGCTCATCACCCATCCAACGGCGGAGAAACCCTCTACGGTCTCACCCACTCCTCCAAATGGCTCCTCCGGGACTCCCCTCTCAGCCTTGCCCCTATGGTCTTCTCGGAGCTTCACCAATGGATGGTCAATCCATGGCTCTGTTTCACCCAAGCCGTTAAAGAAGGCGGCAGCCCCTTCCAAATTGCCAACGGCCTTGACATTTGGGACTTCGCTTCCAAAAACCCCCAATTCAACCATTTTTTCAACGACGCCATGGCTTCTACTTCCAAAGTCGTCATGAACGCCATCCTCTCTGTTTACAAAGATGGGTTCAACTCTGTTCAATCACTCGCTGATGTCGGTGGTGGAATCGGCGGCTCCGTCTCGGAGATCGTCAAAGCCTTCCCCCACGTCAAAGGCATCAATTACGATCTCCCTCACGTGATCAGCACGGCGCCGCTCTATCATGGAGTGACCCACATCGGAGGGGACATGTTCGATTACATTCCCAAAGCGGACGCCATTTTTATGAAGGTAAGCGATTGATTGATTCTTTCATTAAAGAGGTTTGATAATTGTCGTCTAACTTTTGAGTGAGTTAATTACAGTGGATACTGCACGATTGGAACGACAAAGAGTGCGTGAAAATTCTGGAGAATTGCAAGAAAGCGATTCCGGAGAAAACAGGGAAAGTGATTATCGTGGAAGTGGTGTTAAACGAAGATGGGGAAGGGACATTTGATGACACCAGATTCTACTTCGATCTGCTAATGTTGGCGCATACAAATGGAAAAGAGAGAACAGAGAAGGAGTGGAAGACAATACTGGAAGAAGCTGGTTTCCCTCGCTACAGAGTCATTCCTCTTCCTGCTTTAACTTCCATTATTGAAGCTTATCCATTGTGAATTTGAGTATGTTCCATTTATCCCATCAATAAGTTCATTTCACAAGCTTTGTAGCTTCATTCTTGGTGTTTTAGAATTTGGGTCCTCTTTTAAATATTTATATGATTTGATCAGTGTATTTCCCATTTGCCCATCAATAAGTTCCCCTCGTAAACTTTGGAGTTGTAAATGGATGATAAATTAAATGTTTAAAGGCAAACTATGATATTAGAAAAAAAAAAAATTAGTTGTCATATCTAGACTGAAAAAGCAATAAGCTCAAAATATGGATGTTAAACGGAAAATACCGACGAACATTGTAATAATAAAAATACTAATAGCAAGTAAATAAGTAAAGATACACAAAAATTGGTAACCCAGTTGGTGATAATTCACCTACATCTGGAGGGCAATGTGCTCAAGAAAGATAATCTAGTAATATTAAAGAGTAAAGTAGTTTACAACATAGTACTAATCTATAATACACAATTACTACAATGACGCACGTAGAGCTCAACTCACTAACCACCTAGACTCCCCCTAAATGTGAAACTCCTTCTCAAGTGTACTTAGGCTCCCCATAAGTTTGATAATATTAGCGTTAAACACTTCGACTTCCAACAGTGTGTGAGACTCCTCTCATGGAGATATCTTCCCCTTAGTCAGTGAACTCCCTTCACTGACGAATCTTAGGATCCCCCTATGATGGACAACTCTTTCTCCAAAGTTGAGTCTTAGGCTCCCCTAAGCCTGAGAATCTCTTCTCTAGCAGCAATGGTTTAGGCTCCCCTTAATACCATGATTTACTTTAGAGTGTTGCACTTCAACGGATGAAGAATTTGCACAATGGAATAGTGAACAACAAGCAAGAAGACAACGTTGCATAACAATAGTCGTACAACATAACACTGTCTTATGTGATTAAAAAAAAACGACAAGCCTAAATGTTCAACATAAATCTCATTGAATAATCGAATCCAAGAAAGGAAACAAATCCTCATTTGGAATAAGAAGTTCGTGTTGGGTTTTATGCCCTAAAGCTCATAGATAGTAAATGTAAGTAATTGAATATCATCAATAAAGAGTTATCAATATTATTTCAATAAGTGTTATTGATTGTGTTGTATTCATTTTGTCTTAATAACCCAAATCTAATAAACTGACATCCTAGGTTATCTTATGAGTCTTGAACTATATGTGGAGACATACATGGATTAATGTCAAGATACAACCTAAAAGGTTTATAGTATATGGATAAGGTTGGGTACCTTATCCTAGTGACACTATGGATACGATCCACTTTGTATTTGATACAAATGTAATGATCCAATGTGTTCGTGTAGGTGATATGCGAGGGGGGTATCTGAAGGAACCTTTGAATGTCCTTGAGTGGAAGCATTGAGATTGATCCAAAATTTATTTTCACATAATCAAAATTACAGAGTACAAATGTTATGTATAAACATAAATTTACAGCATGCAAACAAAAAAGGAAATGAGAGAATTAGGGTGAGAGAAAACTTACCCTTGAAGAACCCTTCTACATGTATGTCCTTTCTCTGGATCTGTCACAAATAAACTCGATCCAAATTTTCACCACTACGAATAGAGTCTCTTGTATTCTCTAATTGGATGAGAAATCACTAAGGGGTTGTGGGCTCTTAGGTTTTTAGAAGAGAGTAAATGATTGACAGGAAGAACTATTTTTCTAGAAAAAAAAAACTTCTATCTCTTTTTGGAATTCTATAGGTCTATTAAGCATTACCTCCACACATGCACTAAAATAGAGAGAAAAAAGGGGAAGTGAGTTACAACTCCCTCCCAAAATCATTTTCAAAATAATTTAATATACAAATATATGATAACTACCTTATCATATAATATATATTAAACTATATATTATAACTAATATAACACATAACCTATAATTATTTCCTCTCAAATAATGTATCAAATACATTATAGTAATTATATCATATATAATTAAGTAGAATTAATTATATCACATATAATTAATTCCCTTAATTAATTTGAACAATTCAAATTAATCCAAAATTAATTCTCATTTAATCTCTGTTGAGCTACAGAAGGGATCTCATGGATCTGTAGATTAAAGCTCCAATGGTATTTGAATAATTATTTAAACTCTTTAATTAAATTATTCAACATCCATTAACTGTTGGGCATTCTACTAAAGACCGACAACTGCGCTCTTCGCATTACAGATATATTTATATGTCTATTAGATATAACCAATCAACAGTACGATGACCCTTCACAAATTGCTCATAAGTACAGGTAGGCCAAAATTACTATTTTGCCCCTATAGTTACATCTAACTCCTTAAATACCACTGATCCCTCTAATGAAAAATAAATCACAGTCCAACTATGACCAAACCCCTCTCGTGTCAGGAGAGGGTGTGGCGCCACATTGTTCAAGCCTCGAAATCAGCTCTTAAGGGAGCAATTTATCTACTTTTTTCAACATTGGGGAATGAGTGAATTTTTTTCTTGTGTAGTTGTGTTCCCGACTCCTCAATCAGAAGAATCCCCAAAATGGTAGGCTTGTTGAGTTGGCGATTTGGCTACTCTCACCCATACAAATCAAAGAACCGTCTTCATAGGCAGGAGTTTACAACTCACTCAAGATTTAGGTCATGTTACCTATGGTAATCTTGGTGAAATAAAAGTCTATATTATGAATGGTGTTATATAATGAGACTAAACATATTGTGGTCCGGTCTTATACAAACTTCTTTGTATAGAATATCCTCACTCACATGTCTCCACATGAATGATTAGGATCATATCATTTGTAGTACTTTACAACAATTGTAACTGAAGGAACTCTTCACGAAGAGTATCCATGAGCACGTTCGGATCTTTCCTATTTCATTGTGACCGAAATTACCACACACACATTCTATCAAATACTTATGCAATTTAACACTAATTAACGATATGCTTTGATAAATAAAATACAAAGGATTGAGTTCACATACCAGTTGAAGACTCTCTTCACTTCGAACTCAACGCAACGGAAGCAACCTGTACGTTCGTTATCACCCAGTAAAATAATCGGCTACGACAGCACGATCGTCTACACGAATGACAGCAAACAAACAAGCACGAACAAGCAGGAGCGGGGATGAGACCACCACTTGGAGCCCTTGTTATTCTCGAAGTGAGAATCTAAAGCGTGGTTTTTGTTGAATTTCGTAGAGGAAGGAGGAACGGGCTGATCGTGTAAAATGATAAGCAAGTGGGAGAGAAGGCTATCGTATAACGGATGCTTATCGTTTAGAGAGAGCTACACGATCGTGTAGGTTTTACTAAGCAATCGTTTAGTAATTGGTAAGCAATCGTTTAGAAAACTCAGCACGCTAGGCGATCGTTTAGAGACTACGTGCGATTGTTTAGACACGGGGTGTGCAATCGTTTAAGTGATAAGGCTCTATCGTATAGGCTCTCAGCTAAGCAATCGAAACGTTTTCACACCTTTTGCAATTTTTTCGAACTTTTTACAAAATGAAATAATTTTTCATTTTATTCTTCAGTTACAATAACCGAATAAAGATTCTGCTACTAATGCACAATTGGGGAGAGATTTTCGGCCAATTATCACATAATTAACCAATTTAATTAATAAATGAATATAAACATATTATATTCTTACCCTATAGTTTGATATCACTATAGTAATTTCTTCTCTACTTGATATAAATCATATTTATATGTAATTTCCTCTAAAATAATGTATCTCATACATTTAGTCAACTATATCATATATATAATTAACCAGTTCAATTATATCATATATAATCAAACTCCCACTTGTCAATTTGAACATTTCATACTGACCCAAAAATCAATTCTCGACTTTATCCAAGCTACCTAGGGGACCTTATGAACCTGTGGCTCGAAGCTCCAACGGTAGGTGAATAGCTGACTAAACTCTTTAGCCATAAGATTCACCATCCGTTAACTGTCAGGCATTCCACTAAAGACTAATAGTTGAACTCTTCTTACCACAGATATATTTTTGTGTCCATCGGATATAACCATCATGAGTACAATGACCCTTCACATATATCGTAAGTACAGCTGGGCCAATTTATCATTTTGCCCCTGTAGTTACATCTCACTCCTTAAGTACCACTAATTCCTCTAATGAACAATACCTCATAGTCCATTCCAACTATGTGTGAACACCTCTCGGACCAAGAGAAGGTTTGTGGTGCCACATCGTTCAAGCCTTGGAATCGGCCCTTAAGAGAGCTATCTATCTACTTGCCCCTGCCTCGAGGAAGGAGTGAATTCCATCTTGTGTAGCTGAGTTCCCAACTCCCAAATTAGACGAATCCCCAAAATGGTAGGTTTGAATCGGCGACCTGGCCACTCGCACCCATACAAATCAAAGGACCTCCCTCAATGGCAGAAGTTCCTAACTCACTCAAGATTGAGGCCATGTTACCTATGGTCATCCTAGTGAAGTGAAGTCTCTGTCATGAACAGTGTTATACAAACATGCAAACATTTGTGGTCAGGTTTTATACAAACTCTTTATATAGAACACCCCCGCTCGCATGTCCCCTACACGAATGATCAGGATCAGACCATCTGTGACAAGTCACAACACTTGTGACCATTCCATAAAGTGGGTCGCATCCGTAGCGTTACTATGATAAGGTTTCCCTCTTATATCCATATACTATAGACCATTTTGGTTATCATTTAAGACATGATCCACTTGTATGTCACCACATACATGCTTAAGTTACATACAGATAACCATGGATTTTATGTTTATTGATTTGTGGTAAAGTAAATAAAACATACAACTGAGCAAAATCAAGATGTGAAGTAAATATCATATATTATACAACACAAGCATCCGTATAAACTGTTTACAAACTACAGGACATGAAACTTTAGGGCATCAACCCCAACAGTATCCTATATAATGAGTTTACATAAGATCTGACCGCGAAATAGTAACCACTAGATGTGATACTGTTGACTAGTTAGATTTCTATTTCAATAGGATGACCTAGGCAACTTAGTCTTAATCCTAAGTATATTATGAACTCTTGTTCACGAGGGATTATCCTTTGATTTGTATGGGTAAGAGTGATCAATTCGCCGACTCAATAAGTCTACCATTTTGGGGATAAGACCGAGTGAGAAGCTAGGAATATAATAACAAAAGATGGATATTACTTCTTCCTGACTTTAATGTAAGTAGATGAGTGTTCCCTTAAGTGGTGTCTCCAGGACTTGAACAAAGAGCCCTACTTTTTCACGGGCCCGAGAGGGGTTTATATTTAATGGTTGGATCATAAATAGGTTATCCATTAAAGGAGCACTAGTATTTAAGGACACAGAGGTAACTCGGGGGTAAAACGGCAATTTGACCCAAATGGTGTTACAAACACTCGTGAAGGACTAACTTGCTGGTATTGGTTTATATCTGTGGACACATAAATATATATGCAGTGAGAAGAGTGCAGCTATGAGTCATTAGTGGAGTGTACCCACAGTTAACGAATATTGATTAATTTGGTTAATGAGTTTAGCCAATTAATCTCATATTGTTGGATCCATGAGGTCTCCTTCCTAGCTCGTAAAGGGAATTGAGGTAATTATTTTTTTTTAATAGAGTTTGAAATATTCAAACTCACTTAAGGAAATAATATAATGTATAATGATACATTATAATATAAAATTTATTTTTTAATTAAACTTTATAATATAAATTTAATTTTGGATATGATTCAAAATTAATTTATGGGAGACTTAAATATTTGAAGGAGTTCAAATATTAATTTAATGTGAATTGGATTTATATTAAAACTATAGGTTAAAATTAATGTATATTTGATGCATATTAAAACTATAGGTTATGAGAGAAATACAATTGAATATGATTCATTTATAGGTTAAATTAAATATTTGATATTTAATTTGGTAATTATTTAATTGGAGAATTAAATAATTATTTGATTTAGTTTAGTTTAATTAATTGAATTAAAACTATAGGTTATGTGAGAGATATTTCATTTAAATATAATTTAAATGAAATCATTAATTAAATTAGATTTAATTATTTATTTATTTTAATTAATTAATTAAATCAAATAACTCCCACGTAAGTTTTGGAGGCGAATTGCAATGAACCACAAAAAGGTTATGTGAAATATGTCTCTCTATAAAAATTTCCCATCCTTTCCCAGTTAATTTTCTAGCTCCCACAAACAAAACCTCAAGAATTCTCCAGAGATAGGAAGGTAACATTTTTGGAGGTATTCGTGAAATCCCAATTGGAGAATTGGATATTCATTCGATTCTACAAAGGTAAAAATCCCTTCCTTGTTTTTTTTCTCTGTAATTTTTAAGCATGCATAACCTATGATTTATTATATAGTATGCTAAATATATATTTTGGTCTCTGTGTTTATCTGAAAATTTTCAGTGTACTTATATTTCAAAATATCTAAATTAATAATGAGTAATGGTTTTATTTTCTTCGGCTGTTTTAGGGCTTTCATCCCTACAAGTTACGCTTTAGTAATGGAAAATACCGGATGAAATATTCTAGACGGATATTTCCATATAAGAAAAGTATTGTATAGGAAAATAATCTGATGTCATAAATAGATGTTAAGACTTTATTTGAAACAATTACAGAAACCACTACCTTAGAATAACTATAAAGCCAACTAAATAAATCTCCAATATGGGCATATTTGCAAAAAAATTTACCTGATTAAATATGAAAAATCACTTGAGTGCTAACCATTTATCTACTTATAGCTTCGACATTTACTCAATAAAATTTTGCCGTGTGACCAAATTTTTATTTAAAAAAAAAGTAATACTTGGTGCATTTTTATCTTTATGCATCTCTTATCATCACTCACATAAAAATAATAATGACTAAAATATTTTATAAAAGAAATAAAAAAAAATTGTATCTGATAAATTATAATTTAGACAATTTGTGTGATTGTCTAATTATAATTGTAACTAAGTATTTTGCCTTAAAAATGTTCATATATTTTTTTTTACTAATTACTAACAAAAAGATGCATAGGATTAGGTACATGCTAGAATACATCTAATAATTGCCCTCCGATTATTTTTATGCAATTTTTTTCCCTCAGTATATCAATTACATAGTTTAGTAATAATATATCATTTTTGTGTTTGTAAATGAAACATCCATCACTAAATTAATGATAGAGGTAAATTAGTGATAAATCGATAATTAATTTCTATCATTAATAGATATATGAGATCGAGTTATATTGATGGTTTTTTTTTTTTTTTTACTTTTCCAATCTATCTTAAAATTAAGAGCACCTTTCCAATTTTGTCAAGATATTATCATCATCTTAGTCTGACCATACATATTTTAATGCAACAAATAATGAGACATTTGAACTTTGTTATGGATGTATAACTACCTGATTTAATGAGCCATTCCTCCCTACTTGAGTTGGAATGTGACAGCAGTTTAAATAATATTGTTAGCAACCAAATAATTAATCATGAAGGTCTCATAGATCTATATGCTCAATTTAAACCTTGAAAGATTAATATTGCTAGTGATTGTAAATGTATATGTGCTTCATTAAAAATGTGGTCCCAAGAATTGTTGCATTACATATTGGTGATGAAATAATGACTTAAAAGCTATTCTATGCATATTCCAATATTGCTATACCAGTGGACATTACATCTGGCTGTAGAGAAACTTATTGGAGATGGTTAGAAATGCTATTTTTTAAAAATTCTATAATTTCTAGGGTTAGTGATTGGCCTATCATTTTCTCTTTTCTTTACATTGGCCCAGATAAGTAACAAATTTTAAAGTTTCATTTGGAAGAGTGGTAAAAACATTTCAAAATTATAAAATAGCAAAGCAAACTTATATAATGGAAAATACTAATTAGTAAATGACAAAACTACCCAAAACAAAAAAAAAAATAAGTACTAAACATTCTAGAATCACAAATACACCGTATTTAAAAATTCCATAAGTAAAAATTAAAAATCACCCAATATGGTATTTAATGCCTATAGAATAAGTGTATACAAGGGAAGATGAAGACCAAACAATAGGGGTCATTAGAACTGATAGATGTTTACAATGATGGACTTCCTCCAAGGTGAGTAAGAGCAAAATTGATTGTACTATTGTAGGCAAGTGAGGATTTGAAGGAATTGCAATTTCAGGACAATGTGACTATTGGGAATATGATTGTGTTTGACATCAAACCAGTCGTAAAGATTTTCATCGTCTTCATTCCATGTGACCATTTTGCTCATACGATCTTGAAAGTCGACTTTAAACACTATCAATCCCAAAACGTTATTATTGAAAACGATGTTCAAAGTAGAAACAAAAGCAAGAAATATGTGTGCGACCAAAAAAGGTCGGCAACCTAGCGAGGGTGGTCATCAAAAGCTAGCCAAAATGATGGAATTCAAGAAAGGGATGTTGAACCAACGATTGCAGATATGAGATTGAGAAGGAACAAAAAGAGATTTTGGGGCTGGCTAAGTGAAGAAGATGAGGAAGATGAAATTTAGGGTTTTTTGTTATCTTATTTTAATAAATAATAATAATGATGATGATGATATTAATATCTGTCTCTTATACACATCTAGATGTGTATAAGAGACAGATATATATATATATACACACACGCATATGCTTCAAACATTTAAAGTTTAATTCCCTTTTATATATTTCTTTTTAAGTACAACAAGCTCTTTCTATGTGTTTCTATATGAAAATATGAAAAGAAAAAGATCAAATTAATTTGATAACAATGGGTATAAAATAATGAAAAAAAGTATTTAGATATAATTGAATTTGTAACAAAACATTTAAACAAATCGAAATTAGTAGGATAAAATCAAATTTGATAATAAAAGATAAATTCAAATATAAATTGGAGAGAAAAATCATGAAGTTTTTGTTTATTGTGATCAATTCGATAAGTAGCTAGATAAATCTAATTTGATAATAAAATATAAATTCAAATATGATTCGCGGAGAAAAATCAGTAAAAGAGTTCATTTATTTACAATTACACTGTATTCATAATTTCATTTTCATTTAAGCTTCAACAATTACATATAACTCCCTCAACCACACAACTTACAGAAGGAGCCTAACTCCTTGGAGAGGCATAGCAAAAATAGCAAAAATGATATTTATTTATTTGTCAAAAAGACAAATGAATGGTATAATAATATAATAGGATGATAATGAATAAAAAGTGATTAAAAAATACAAAAAAAATGATAACTTTTAAATAAAATATACAGTTTGGTAGACTATAATACATATAAAAGTAAAATTCTAATCGGAATAAAAAATATTTAATCCAAATTTAAAATAATATAAAATATAAAGATATAATATACATTAAAATAAAAAATGTGGATAAACAAATTAAAGATGGATTAATGCTAAATATTTTCAAAAAATTGGTTAAATCAAATCAAATCAGATAACTAATTTGAATAAGAAAAATAAGGAAGAGATGAGTTTATTTTAAATCAATTTATGAAGTAGTTATCAAAATCTAATTTGAATATTAAAAATAAATTTAAATTTTAAAAGAGGGCAAGGAATGACGCTTTTGAAATTGGATCGGTTAGATTATAATATCATTAATTTGGTTATTAATCAAACTCTTTGATTACATTGTATTTATATCCCGATTATTAATTAACCTCTCTATTTACAGTGTATTTATATTTAGGTTATTGATAAAACTCTACAAGTACATTGTATTTAATATTCCGGACATAGAACCAACTAAGGGCAAGTCGGTATTATCAAATTGTCAGCTAAAATAGTGACTCAATATGAAATATGTACCATTGAATATAATAACAAAACAATTTAAACCTTAAAAAATATGGGAACATATATGTTTAATTTATTAAAAATGTGTATAAAATAACTTTAAAACATGCAAACATTTGAATAAATTTAAAATTTGATTAGATAAATGAAATTTGCTAATATATGAATATTTAAAATATAAATTTGATAGAAAAACTTAGATATTTAATTCAAGTGAAATTAATTTGAAAAGTTGTTAAACAGAGTTAAAATTAATAATAAAATCTACATTAAAACATTAGGGTGGTTATTTTGAGGAAGGCGGTTATGTTTAGTTTTTCAAATGAATCGATTAGAGGGAAAGTGGAGAACAAAAGCATCAACAATTACCCCGTATACAAAACCCGTCATTGTTTATGATTCTACATTTACAATGTATTTGTAGTTTTATCAATAACAAAATCTACAAACTAGACAAGGGTAAAACAAGGATTTGAAAACTCGTGGTCATGTGCATGTCAGTTGCCACAAACCTTATTATTTGCCCATTTTGCCATTTTTCAAAACCAAACCCTAAAATTTGCCATACGCTCCAATTCCCCTCTTCACGTTGGGTCTTTATAAGGTCCAAATATTTCAAACGAAATAGCTAAATTGGTATTCTTTATGGACAATCTAATTACATAAGTGGCAATCGTAATAGATAACATTTTTAGGGTTAATAATTAAGTGTATAGCAACATTTTTAAAGAATTGCAAATAAAGCAAAAGCTATCAAATGATAGACTCTATCATTGATAGATTCCTATCAATGATATACTCCTACCAACATATAGTCTATCATTGGTAGACTCCAAAAGCTAGATCTAAGTTTTGTTATATCTACAAATTATTTTATATTGTATTATAATTATTAATACTTTAGGTCTGATTGCTATATTTACATTTTCTTCTTATATAAATGTCTATTATTTGATTTATTTTCAATAAAATAAACATAATCCAACTCACATAGAAAAAAATACTTTAAAAAGAAATTGGTAAAATAGTAAGCATTTTTAAAATTATTTGTTATTGTGAAATTGAGAAGCACAATGGAACACAATAGATATGGAGAAATATATAATATATAAATATAATAATAAATAAATCAATATAATAATAATAATAATAAAATATAATTAAACTTATAAATAACTAAAATGATAATTTTATGAAAATAGGAATAATAGAAATAGAAATTATGATTTTATGAAATAGTAAATATATTAAATTTTCTTTTTATTGTCGCACAAAATCTTGAGTGTAACTAGATATCCACACACATTTGGTCCTAATATAAGAGATGGGCTTTTGCACAATCAAATTATTCATGTCATTCCATAACGTTCATGTCCCAACGCACATCACATGGTACTCAAAATCCGTTAACAGCTTCACCATTTGCAGCCAAATTTCTTTGATGTGTATAGAGGGCTTTTGCATATATACGATTCAGTTCGGTTTGGTTTGAACCAATAAATCGATTCGATTCGGTTTCATATTTTAAAAAATCGATTCGATTCGGTTTGACCACCAAATTGAACCGAACCGAACCGTTTCTACCCTTATAACCTGCTTTAGATAACAGTTTCTCTATTCGCTTTACAACAGAATAAATATTGGAGCTAATAAGTCTATCATAAGTGGGAGTCGAGGATTAGTAAACAACCCTATTGATTGGCTGTTTACCATATTCTTCTCAAGCCAAGCTTCAAAACACACTATTTGGATTGCATCTACTGCAAACCAACACCACCCAAAACCAAATTAAAAAAACACTGAAAATAAATAGTTATAATAATTTGGATATAAATGTCTTTTTATATAAAAAAACATACTTAATTTTTTTTCTAAATTTAGATTTGAATGTATGTCTTTTTTAAATTTATACTTTTTTTTAGTACTTTCTTTACAGTATAAAATTGAATAAAAATTGAAAAGAAAAAAACGTGGTCACCATATAAGTTTGTTATTCTGGTCAACAACAAACAATTCCATTTTTTCTAAAGAAAATAAAGTAATTCATAATCCACATCTTCAGTTTGAACAAATTTTAATGATTTGAGATTTTAGTAAAATTAAAAGTATTAAAATTAAATCTGACACGAATTTATTATTTTTTCATTATTTATTTTTGGGACGGTTTCAAATATAGCAATTAGATCTAAAATATTAGCAGATGTATCATAATCTAAAACTAATTATAAATATGGCAAAATTTAGGTAGTCTATGAGTGATAGATCATATTGTAAGTAAGAGTCCATCGGCAAAAGAAGTCTATCGTTGCTAGACTTTTTTATTTTTTCAATTTTTTTTAAATTTTGTTATATACTTGGTTATTATCCCTAAAGATACTCTCATTGCAATTACCCTTTATTTTTCCAAAAGTGGGAGCGATTGATAGCCAAATCAATTTTTTTTAAAAAAATTGTTTATATATATAGCAAAATAGGCCAAATTAATTACAAATATAGCAAAGCTAAAAACAATTTACAAATATAGCAAAACTTTGCTCCAACCCATACAAAAAGTTCAAAAAGCCCATGCTCCAAAAAAAACACATTGATTTTGCTTGCATCTCCCATCCATTGATCACGTGTAACATTGATAAACACTAATAGTATGCTATCACTGTCTATCATTGGTCATATCATCGTCTATCAAATCACTGAAATAATCTTCTATCATATTAGATAAGGGTGTTCAAAAAATTTGATGACCCGAAAAAATTGATCAACCCAATCCAACCCGCATGGTTTAGATTGGGCCAGGTTCAAATTAATGAAAATTTTATGTGTTGGGTTGGTTAATGGGTTCACCTAATATAACCCAAACCAACCCGAATTTATTATTACATTTAAAATATGTTTTTTTACTACTTATAACACAATTATTTATACATATATTGATTTTAATTTTTTTTAATAATTTATTCTTCAACAACTTTTAAAAGTAGTTTCTTTGCACTTTAGAAAGAAAATTTTCACTATTTAAATTGAAATTGAGTTGTTAATCTTAATTCAATATATAAATAATTAAAAAAGATTTTTACATATTTACGTTGGGCACGCAAACTCCCATCGTGTCCCAAATCACATTCCGCGCTTCTTTTTAGAACAAAATTTTAAACAAATGACCTCCCGAACCAACTCAACCCAAATATTTCATGGTTGGGTTGGGTTGGGTTCATTTTTTAATAAGGGTTATTTGGGTTGAAGAAATTTATAACCCGAACAATTGGATTAGATCTAAAAAGTCTTTTAACCCAACTCAACTCAACCCATGAATAGCCATAATACTAGACTTTATCACTATCTTCCTAACAATGTATCTTCTAATTTAAAAACAATTTATCTTCCTAACCATGTATCTTCTAACTTAAAAACAATTTTTTTCTTTGCAGGAAGTTGATGATCATATTGATTAAGAGAATCAAATAAGAGATCAATTAAAAATAAAACAAGCAAGTGGCCAAAGATTGACTTTATACTAATAGGTTGATAGTACTTTTTTACATTATTAATAGAATATGATATAAATGATAAAAGACTATCACTGGTTATTAATGATATAAGCTTCTATCGGATAGAAAGTGATATAATTCTATCATTGATAGTGAGTGATAGCTTGCTATCACTATCACTCTCTATCATTGATAGACAGTGATAAAAGGCTATTACTGCTAGATTTTATGTTCTAAAATCATGGTTTGTAAATACATAAACAATTTACTTATTATTAATAAAATAATTTTTGTCTTAAATTTGTGTAACTCTATCCAATAAGGAAAAATCCAAGGTTACTTACATGAGACTTGAACAGTATGTAGTTGACATACAATAGATTATATTTAAGTAATAACCCAAAAGGTCTACAGTAGATGGATAAGGTTTAGTGTTTTATTCTGGTGACACTATGGATACGTCCCACTTTGTAATTACTACCAACAATGTAATCCAAATCACTCATGTTGAGACATGTGAGTGGGGGAATCTTATACAAAAAGTTTGTATAAGATTGAACCGCGAAATAATTAATCTCTCTTTGTAACTTCATTAGTTGAAGGGATCAATATTTCATAAGATAATCATATGTAACTTGATTTCAATCCTGAGTGAGTTATGAACTTCTATCTATAAAAACTCGTCCTTTGAATTGCATGGGTGAGAGTGGTCTAAACCGCTAACTCAATATGTCTACCATTTTAAAAACTTACCAAATAGGGAGCTGGGAACGTAATTTCAAAAGATGGAATTCGCTCTTTCCTGTATTGGGTAACTAGATGAGTAGTTCCATTACGTCCTGACTCCAAAACTTGAACAATGGGTCTCGTCCTCTCATTGGCTCGAAAGGAACTTGGTTTATGATTGGATCATAAATAAATTGTTAAATAGAGAATCAATGGTACTTAAGAATATAGAGTTAATTACAAGGGTAAAACAAACATTTGACCCAATTGTAATTACGAAAGACTCGTGAAGAATTGACTTACGTTTAATGATTATATCTATGGATGCAACTTGTCCTACAATGAATAAGAGTGCACTATGGATTTATAATGGTTTGCCACATAGTTAATGAATATTTATTAATTAATTAATCTATGATCATTGGAGCTTATAATTTGTAGGTCCATAAGGTTCCCTTGCTAGCTCATAATGGATCAACAAGGGCCAAAGTATTGAAAGAACAATTTGAAATGTTCACATTAATTAGGGAATGATATATTTATTGTATTAGATACAACTAATATAAAATGTTATGTATGTAGTAGATATATTATTATGTAATTATGAATATGATTCAAGTTTAAACTATATGGTATGAGAGAATTCAAATGTGATTCAAATATTAAATTAATATGAATAAGATTCATATTATAACTATAGATTATATATTAATATGGATGAGATTCATATTAAAATTATAGGTCAAGAGAGAAATATGTATTTGAATATGATTGAAATATTTAGTTAATTAAATATAAGATATTTAATTAAATTAATTATTTATTTTCCCTTACTGAAGAGGAGGTGGGGAGTTAGGGAGTTTAGAGACTCTCCTACGTAAAATCAAATAAGGGAGTTATTCTTAAATGATAAGGGTGTATTTGGGAGTCATAATTGGAATAGTGATTTTAGAAAAAGAGATTTAGGTACAATTGATTTTGTAAAATTGATTTTTGAACAATCAAATTTATGTTTGGTTCCAAAATTTTTAAAGTGATTTTAAGATATTTAAAAATGATTTTGAATTATTATGTTTGGTTCTAAAAATGTATTTAGAGTTGTCTAATTACTCAAAGTTGTATTTTCTATTCGAGAAATTATTATTTAACTAAATAATTATGGTAAATATCAATTTCTTTTTATTTTATTGTAAAATTTTTATATGCATAGTNCTAAAAATGTATTTAGAGTTGTCTAATTACTCAAAGTTGTATTTTCTATTCGAGAAATTATTATTTAACTAAATAATTATGGTAAATATATATTTTAATTTATTTATTGTTAAATTCTTATATGCATGATTGATATTTTGAGTAAGGTGAATATTTATAATAGATATTGAAAGAAAATTCAATATATATATATAATTATTTGTTTTATTAATAATTTATGACAGGCTATTCAACAATATTTTAACAAAAAATGAATTATATTAGATAGCCATTTTGGGTTATTCCAGGTCAATCACTTAACAAACACCATCATTTTAAGAAAAAGTGATTTTGGCAAAAGACAAAATCACTCCCAAACATACCCTAAGTCTTCTTGAAGTTCTCTTTGCTCACTCTTAATACACAGAAGAATAAGTTCTTTGAAATTGGCTTCTCCTGTTTTAAATTCCTTTCTCTTTCAAAAGAACTCTTACCAGTGGGTTCTTGCCAAGAATCATAGCTGAGGAAGACTTCTTGAAGGAGTTCTCAATGAAGGAGAAGATCAACAAATTCAAGGAAAAGTTCTAGTGAAGAGAAGAGGAAACTACAATGGTAATTTTTCCTCTAATTTTTATTCATGCTTAATCTTAAATAACTCACAACACGATGATGTTTGTTTTATTTCTTAATTTTCTATATTTTTCATCTTCCCAAAATCAAAATAAAAGCGATCAAAGAGAGATTCGATCCATCCTATCACTAACTATTAGTGATAGAAATATATCACTTTCTATCACTGATAGATAGTGATAGAAGACTATCACTTACCATCATTGGTAAATTGATTTAAAGAAATTGACTGAAAATACTATTTTCAAGCATATTATATTATTGAAAGATAGTTATATAAGATTATCATTGATAGAAGTATATCACTTACTACACTAAGTACTAATGATAGAAATATATCACTTTCTATCACTGATAGATAGTGATAGAAGACTATCACTTACCATCATTGGTAAATTGATTTAAAGAAATTGACTGAAAATACTATTTTCAAGCATATTATATTATTGAAAGATAGTTATATAAGATTATCATTGATAGAAGTATATCACTTACTACACTAAGTACTAATGATAGAAATATATCACTTTCTAGCACCAATAGACGGTGATGGAAGGTTGTTACTGACTATCAGTGGTAAAATGATTTAAAGAAGTAGAGAGTGATAAACAATAATAGAATATTCAAAATATCAAAGATAGACATCACTTTCTATCATTGGTAAACTGCGATATACTTCTTTCATTGACTATCACTGCCCAACAATGATAGAAGTCTATCACTTTTTATCATTGATTGACAGTTATAGACTTTTATCATTAACTATCAGTGGTAGACTACAATATTTAGTTTTTTTTTTTTTTTTTTAGCTTTGTCTATTTATACCAAGGAAGAATATTCACATAACAAAACATAAAATTTACAACTTTTGATAGTAATAGATAATAACGGAATACTCAAATTATTAGTGGCAGACAATGATAGAAGTGTAACAACCCGATTCTCTAAGACACACTAACAGGACATTACCAAATGCATGCATAATTTTAAAGTAGAATCCTTTAACAGAAATAACTAAAACATAACGAATTTTTTTAAAGAAATATTTTTTACGAACAAACAGATCAAAACTCAAAGCCTCTGCTAGGGGTACCCCTACTACAAAACAGTTAAAACATAAATTTCTGAAAAACTAAAATAACAAAAGTTCCAAAAGGAATTTAGACAACATAAGACTAGCTTTAAAACATGAAAACTATGCGGAAACTTCTTCTGGTCCCATAACACTATCATGGATTCTTCTTGTTATGCATCGTTGCTTCCTTTCCTTTACTTGAAAAACACAATATAAAAAAAGGGTGAGTATAAAATATTCAGTAAATAACCCCACTACCGAAGTCAGACTATGCATTTATGTCTAATAAATGCAACATATTAGTGGGACATGCATATATCAACTAATCCTAGATGGCTACCTATTGAGCGATTTAACCCAACCTAACATGCATCTGGTGGCTCAAAGGCTCCCAAACATAGTATGGCACCCGTCAGCCTGATAATATAATAGGAAACCTGTAGGTTCCGATAACATAGTAGGAAACCTGTAGGCTCACAATTTTTCAAAGTTGTGAAATGATTAGCAGTTAATAATTCGAAAGCTAATAAGGAAATCATTGAATTTGACATATTTGCTAAAGCCAAACAAATTTATTTATATTAGAAAACTTGAATAACTCTTAAAACAAATCCAATCAAATTTTAGCAAAACTGTACTGAACCCTAATAATTTATTTTGCAATGATACTTCAGTGATTTAGAAAAAGCCACCCTAGAGCAGTCAGTTACTCATTCACTGAATTGAGACATTCTCAACCAAATATTACACCAAAATAACTCTTATTCCTATAATATTTAGTTACCATTCATTTTGTCAGAATTTCGTTAACCACCTTAATGAATTCTTGTAAGTGTTACCTATCATTTTGGAAATTATAATATTTACCTTAACAAGTCTTCCGTAGGGAAGAATAATATTGAGTAATAAAAATCATAATCCTATCATTTTTCATAATCCTATCATTTTTAAGAGTTAACCCTGATATCGACCTATGCAAACACCATCCTTTGGAGGATGCATCAAGGCGCCTCGAAACCAAGCATAAATCTTACGATGTCAACTAATGATGAAGACTGTGGGATGTGTTGACACACGTTCCTCTCCCACTTACTATAAATATTTTCTCTAATTCACCTTGATATTGATCCATGCAAACACCTTCCGTAGGGGGACGCATCAAGGCACCTCGAAGCCAAGCATGAATCTCATGGTGTGAATTACCCAAGAATGTAAGAGAATCAGATCACATGTCAAATATATTGTCATCTCCCACTAAGTATTTAAAACCTAGAGTTTGTTACTTAGGTAAATCCAGCTAAAACATTTATCTAAGTCCATTGTTAAATTGGTCTAATATAACATCTTATATTGGAAAGTTTAACAATACATGATTCTTGTTTATTAAACACTCTAATAAATCTAATCATGTATTGCATCCTTATAACATATTTGTCTAATTCACTTTTCAAGTCAATTCTCAGGTAGGAGTGTTCTGTTTTCGTCAGCTAAAATACTCCAACCTTAGACAGAACCTTCCTTAAACAAAGGTCTCTTCTAGACAATTATTTTACAAATTTAGTCTTTTATTATTTTCAATTTAATCCCATCAAAAAGAAAATAAAAGATTAGCCTATTTCTAATCATATTATAAATACTTTAACATAAGTCTAGACAAATTAATTTTAAACCATTTAAAATTAACTAAAACTTATGTTTGCATACAATTCTTGGTTATAGATTTTAATCGAATTCATTAAACTTATAACAATTATAAATTAATAAAATATTAAACCCTATAATCATACATCTAATGACATTAATTTAAGTATAATATTTATATTTACTAAGTAATGTCATGTTCAATGCAATTCCATTTTCATCATACGATATAACACTTATATTATTCATTAATGAAAATTATACATATCTATCATATAATATAACAATTATGTTAAAATATGATGCATAGATATACTTTAATTATAACATGCAACTATATAATATGACACTTATATTAAACTAGATGCATGTGCATGCTTATAATTTTATGCAACTATATACTATAACATTTATATCAAATATGATGCATGAAATAATCCTAAGCGGAGATTTTAAAACTATATGGCATACAATATGCAACATATAAATTTAATCAGACATCACATGTAAAATTAAATAAACAGCAAAATTGGATCAAATTTTGGCACCTTAAAAATTAATTAAATCAATATAATCATATTATATTAATTTAATTAACTATAATAACAAATATTTCACAAAAAAATGAAAATACAAGAAACTGCAGCAAAAAAAAAACAGCTTATAGACTCGACCCCACGAGCTCCAAATCGTCTAGACGTGTGCGAGCAGTTATGGAGCACAGCGATGCTGCTGAAGAGCGCACTACACTCTGGTCTTCTTTCCAGAGCATAGCCCGGCGTTGCGGCAAGGCACTTGGCAAAAATTGCACACAGTGCCGCTGCACTCAAGACGAGCATCACGCTCCACACAAATTCTCCTGAGCATCGCTGCGCTGCAGCAAGGGCGTCGCGGCACTCTAGACCAAAATGCTCCTCCTTCGCTTTTCACCAGTTTTTGCTACAAATCCAAGTTTCCATCGCGGCAAACTCTTCACCACAAATGACATGGACTTACATACTCGATAGCATGATTTAAATGCCCAAATCAATGGGCCCTTACAACTTTAAACAATTTTAAAGTGGTAAATTCTAAGTGCCATAAATTTGAAATTATCCAATTTGCAAACCAACATTCACAATGCGGTAATACCCATCTTTTCTCTCATTTCCGTTTCCAAAAAGAAATTCAGAGATACGACATGGCTCTGATACAAGTTTCAGGAATTGAATCCTCAGCGGAAACGAATGAACGCCTTATGTCAGTTAATTACATTTTGGAAAATACTGAAAACCAGAAAAATATATAGAAGGATAAACATTATTCTAAACATATAAGCATGCGTTTTATGAATATAGAGAAGAAGAGAAGAAGAATTTCACTTACCCTTGTAGAGTTTCTTTCTTCTCGTTTTCCTCTTCCAAAGGTCATGCACAGTACCTTCACGAACATAGTAAGAACAAGTCTTCTCTTAGACATCACCACAAAACCTCTACATTGTTATTCTCAAGGTAAGAACAAAAAGGAGTTGTGGGCTCTTTTTTATTTTTGGTAGGGAAATAGAAGTTTGAGAGTTTTTTAAAGAGTTCTTTTGGGAGAGAATGAATTGCAAAGCACAAACACTTTTCTGTCCCTCTGTGTGAAAGACTTCCCTGTTGTATTATATGAAAGAGAGGATAGAGAAGTTATTCAAAATAACTCCTCTACTAATACGATGAAATAACTCCCACAATTTAATTTAAATAAAAATATATTAAAATTAATTTTAATGAAATTAAATTTTTTTTGAAAAAACTTTATATTAATTCATATGTAATATAAATGTCACATATTTGAATCATATTCAAATAATACTTTCTCACATAACTTATAGTTTTAATATAAATCACATTCATATAATCTTAATCTATCGTTTTATACGAATCTCATTCATATAACTAATGTTCGAATCTTATTTAAATATTTATCTCTCTCATCAAATTTTATACTATAATGTATCCATATACATTATATTAATTGCATCTCATACAATTAATTTCTTTAATTAATTTAGACAATTCAAATTAATCCAAAAAATTAATTGATTCTTATTTAACCCTTATTGAGCTAGTAATAGGACCTTATGAACCTATGGATTAAAAGCTCCAATGATGCAAGATTAATTAATTAAACTCTTTAATTAAATTAATCAACATTTATTGACTGGCGATCACTCCACTAAAGACCGACAGTCATACTCTTCGCACTGTAGATATATTTCCATATCCATGGATATAACCAATCAACAGTAAGTTAACTCTTCATGGATTGGTCGTAATTACAGTTAGGTCAAAATTGTTGTTTTACCCATGTAGTTACGTCTAACTCCTTAATTACTACTGATCCCTCTAATGAACAATTAGTTATAGTCCAACTATAAACTAAACCCCTTTTTGGCCAATGAAAGGGTGAGGGATCTCATCGTTCAAGACTCGGAATCAGCCCGTAAAAGAGCAATTCATCTACTTACCCTATGATCGAAAAGAACTGAGTTCCTGTTGGGAATGTCCTAAAACTCGCAGTTCATAAATATTGGAAACATATTCTATTTATCAATAAAAGTATTATTGAGTTGTTCATTCAATGAAATGTTATTGATATTACATTCTGTTATAAAAATCCAATAAATAAAATTCATGGCTACAGTATGAATACTTAACTTTATGTGGAGACTAAAAGCGGATCAACTTTTCATATATAGCCAAAATGATCTGTAAGTATATGGATGAGATTGGGTACCTCGTCCTGGTAACACTATTAGATGTGGCCCACTTTGTATATTAATACAAATGTTGTGATCCCAAAAATCATTCATGTGGAGACATACGAGTGGAGGCATCCTATGCAAAGGATGTTTGCATAAGATCAGACCACAAAATAGTCACTTTTCTTTTTAACGATCGTTTACTGTTAAAACTGATTATTTCAAATTCAATGACCTAAGGTAACTCAATCTTAATCCTGAGCTAACTATGAACTCCTGTTTATTCGAGATTATCCTTTTATCTGCATAGGTGAGAGTAGTTCAACAGCACTACTCAATAAGCCTCCCATTTTAGGGATAAGACCAGATAAATAGTTGGGGACATAGTTCTGCAAGATGGAATTCACTCTTACCCAATTTAGGGATAGCAGATAGGTTGTTTCCTTAAGTACTGACTCTTAGTTTTGAACAAAGGGGTTCTGCCCTCTCATGGTCGAGAGGGATATAGTTATTAGTTGAACTATAAACCAATTGTTCAATAGAGGATCAATAGGAGCTTAAAAAACAAGATGTATTTACAGGGGTAAAACTGTAATTTTGACCTAGCTGTAAATACGAACAACCTGTGAAGGGTCGACTTACTGATTATGGTTAAAGTGGACAGAAATATATCTACAGTGAGAAAAGTGCAACTATCAAGCTATAGTGGTATGTCTCAATAGTTAATGAATATTGATTAATTCGATCTAAAGAGTTTAGCCAATTAAATTTCAAATCGTTGGAGCTCATGATCTGTAGGTTCATAAGGTCCCTCCACTAACTCGTAAAATTATACCTTGGATTAGTGAATTGAGCATATTTGAAATGTTCAAAATCAAAATTAGAGTTTTGAATTTGACATGTTTAAATTCAATTTAGGGTTTCATTAATTATATTCGATATAATTAGAACGTTTAAATCTGTCAAAATTAAACGCAATCGGAGAAACTAAAATATTTAAATATTGATTTAAATGACATGAACTGAATTTATGTATAAATTAGGTGTTTAATTAATTTAATATTTTATATTAAAATTTTATTTATTTAATTAATTAAATTTGTTTAATTAATTATTTAAATAAAATGAAATTCATATTCATATTTGAATTTGAATTAAAAAGTTAATTTAATTTGGGTGAAAACTAAATTGGAAAAATGAAATTGAAAAATTGGAGTTAGTGGATTAATCCAACCACCATTAATCAACACCTATCCCACTCTGATTAAAGTGTCATTCAGTTTGTTCTTTTAGTGCTTGGATGAATTAACTCCATAAAAACTTCAAAATTCATAATTTTGGAGGATGAGGCAATCAGAATTTTAGAAATTCTGCACTCTCTCTAAAACTCTCTTCTCCCTTTCACCTAATTGAGTTCAATTCAGTGTTTTCACCACATGATCCAAGTTGTAGAATAGTAGAGAAGATCATTGTGGTAGTCTACTGCCAATTTGGAGATCCAATTCGTGAAGAGGGGCTAGAGTTGAAGAGTTTCATCAAAGGTATTAAATTTTTGAAACCCTCTTTTGTGAAAAAGTTTTCTAGCATGCTTTTTAAACTCGAATTAAGTGTAATTAGAGTGTTTATTGATTCTAATTTATTCCGTTGCATGTATGTTTACTCTATCAATTTCATCTTGTGTAGCTGTGTTCCCAACTCTCCACTCAAACAAATCATTAAAATGGTAGACATATTGAGTCGGTGAATCAGGCCACTCTCACCCATTCAAACCAAAAGATTGTCCTCATAGGCAAGAGTTCACAACTCGCTCATGATTGAAGTTAAGTTACCAATAGTTATCCTAGTGAAATGTTAGTCTTTTCAAGTAATGGTATTATAAAGAAAGACTAATCATTTCATAGTTCGATCTTATATAAACTCTTTGTATAGGATACCTCAACTCACATGTCTCCACATCAATGATTAGGATTAAATCTTTTATAACACTCTACAACTATTGAACAATTATAAAGTGAATCATATCCATAGTGACACAAGGATAAAGCAAATAACCTTGTCCATATACTACACAATGTTATTACTTAAACATGATCCACCTGTATGTCAACTACATACATGTTTAGGTTACATTAACTAGCCTCAGATCTTGTGTTGGGATGGTAGCAGCACGTAGCGGAAGCGATGAGGATCGATAAGCACTCTAATTCAATAATTTTGACAGAAAAGAAAATATGCTCAGACAAAATTTAATGGGTTTCAAGAACATTCTAAAAAGTGCACAAGTATCATTTGACATAAAAAGCACATATAAAAATCCTAAAAAGTGCTTGAGTGAGATTTAACTCTAAGAACTACCTAAAAAGTGCCTAAGCAATATTTAAATAAATTGTATTAGCAAGTGAAAATTTAGTTCATTATTGTATAAAAGAGTAAACTAGAATTTTAATCAAACTAACAGTTTCTTTGCAAATGAAGGTTCAAATTAATTACTCTAACTCACTACTACAATAATGATGATTATAGACAACCATACTAGTGTGAAGATATCTCTTTCTTGATAGAAAGATTCTTCCTACATACATGAAAACATATACAAATTCAGTAGAAAATAAACATCTAACTTTTCCCTAAACTTCCAAGATCATTCCAAGCTGAAAGATTAAAAGCTAACACCACTTGAAACTAAGCAAAGAACGAAAAATTAAAGACCAAAATTAAAGGTTAATCCCATAGAATTCCAACAACTAACAATAAATTCGGAGCCGAGTCACTTACCAAAAAGCTCCCAAAAGCCAAAAGCCTTGCTAGAAAAACGGTCTCAAGCTTAAAATCCACACCAAGCACAATGAGCGATCAACATTAAACAAGAATCCCCAATGAAGACCTTACACTTGTTGGGGACTTCCTTGAAACCCTCCGAAATCACCAAATCGTTGAATCTCGGATCAATGTGGAAAGAGCAATTCAAAACCAAACTGACCCATCATGGGTAAACTCAAAATCAATAAATCTAAAGTCAGTCCACTCACTACTAGCCGAAACTTAATTGGGTATCCACAAATTCGACTAAAATGAACCAAAAACTTAACCAAAACTCAGTCTTGTGGATTTTGTCCGCTGTACGACTCCAACAGCAGCAACGGCGAAATCCAATACAGGACAGTGGCTTCTGGCAGCGGTGGCTGTGACGGAGACTAGAGGCGGTGCACATCGGTGGCAACTAGTTGACGGTAGCGCGTGATGGTACTAAGCCGAAATGGAATACACAGAGTTTATAAGCCTCTATGCACATTTTTTTAGCTGCTCATAATCATTGGAAATCAGGAAACAAATTATTATTTTTTTTTTTTATTATTTGTTACTTTTGTTTTTGTTAGTTTCATCTTTCTATCCTTCTTAATATACTCCATTTTGTTAGCCTTATTTTAGTTGAATTTAAAAGTGAAAAATAGGTAAATTTTCATCCCATACTAATTTGTAGATTAAAAAAAAAAAAAAAAACAAA